>NC_044507.1:21642043-21687043 GCF_902362185.1 Chanos chanos | reverse complement strand
TCCATACTTTCTCAAAGATTAACAGAAAATCAGCAGAAGAAAACAGATAAGACACCAGGCTAAATCCAATTAATAAGCCCAGTATACAATCCACACAGCGTAATAACTCAGACAATATACAAACCCAGTATACAATCCACAGAGTGTAATAACTCAGACAATATACAGGCCCAGTACACAATTCACACAGCGTAATAACTCAGACAATATACAAGCCCAGTATACAATCCACACAGTGTAATAACTCATACAATATACAAGCCCAGTATACAATCCACACAGTGTAATAACTCAGATAATATACAGGCCCAGTATACAATCCACACAGTGTAATAACTCATACAATATACAGGCCCAGTATACAATCCACACAGTGTAATAACTCAGACAATATACAGGCCCAGTTTACAATCCACACAGTGTAATAACTCAGACAATATACAGGCCCAGTATACAATCCACACAGTGTAATAACTCAGATAATATACAGGCCCAGTATACAATCCACACAGTGTAATAACTCAGACAATATACAGGCCCAGTATACAATCCACACAGTGTAATAACTCAGACAATATACAGGCCCAGTATACAATCCACACAGTGTAATAACTCAGACAATATACAGGCCCAGTATACAATCCACACAATGTAATAACTCAGATAATATACAGGTCCAGTATACAATCCACACAGTGTAATAACTCAGACAATATACAGGCCCAGTATACAATCCACACAGTGTAATAACTCAGACAATATACAGGCCCAGTTTACAATCCACACAGTGTAATAACTCAGACATTATACAAGCCCAGTACACAATCCACACAGCGTAATAACTCAAGTCTGCTACTGCCCCTTTGCTGTCTCCTATCTCTGTAAAGAAAAAAAAAAAATTGCAGACCACCTTGTTGGTCACCTATGACTAAGCTCCGAGGGTGAAATGGAGGGAAAAAAAGGAAAAACAGAATGAGAATTTGTTTCTGCAAATAGAATCTCCACCTCACTTATCACCACTCTATTTTTTTCACCCTAATCCAAAACTGGCCCTGAGGAATCTGTCCATTTTTACCCTGCACCTTGTCACCCCCCCCACTCTCTCCCATTTCCCCCTCCCTCACCCATTAAATTCCCCCATTAAAGTCCCTCTGTGCAAAGCTGTGTGGGAACCGCGTGGAAATGAAAACGCTGAACGCGAATCTGACTCTTAAGGCTTGAAAAAAAGGGGGCTTTCACCACAAAGACCCATTTCTTATTCATTTCCTCTGCTCATTTAAATTGCTCCAAACCCCCCTCTCTGCCGGCTTACAGATAAAACAACTGTATTTCAATGATGTTCTACAAAGAGCTGACAAGTTTCTTCCATTAAAGACGCTACGGGGAGAGGCCTTCGCTTAAACCGTGCAGATTGTCCAAACCAAGTCGCTGCTCTGTCCAAATCTCAGCTACTTACTTACTGCACTTCATTTAACAGTTTTAGTGTCGGCGTAATAAGGCCATAATGCAGGGAGAAAGCCTTTTACATGCCCATACACCTGCACAAATGTGTGTGTGTACATGTGTGTGTGCATGTGTGTGTGCATGTGTGTGTGCTTGAATGTCTCTCACAGTTTGCGTCTATGATCTCTCTGCGTATCTGTACGTATGATACGTATCTGCGTATCTTTGTGTGTGTATGTATATGTGTATGTGTGTTCGTGCGTACGTGCATTCATGCATGCATGCATACATGGGTGTCTATGTGTGTGTGTCTATGCGTGTGTGTCTGTGCGTGTGTGTCTTTGCGTGTGTGTCTATGCGTGTGTGTATGCGTGTGTGTCTGTGCGTGTGTGTCTGTGCGTGTGTGTCTGTGCGTGTGTGTCTATGCGTGTGTGTCTGTGCGTGTGTATGCGTGTGTGTCTGTGTGTGTGTGTCTATGCGTGTGTGTCTGTGCGTGTGTGTCTATGCGTGTGTCTGTGCGTGTGTGTATGCGTGTGTGTCTGTGCGTGTGTGTCTATGCGTGTGTGTGCGTGTGTGTGTGCGTGTGTGTGTCTATGCGTGTGTACTTGAACGTGTCTCACACTCTGCATCTATGATCTCTCTGCATATGTGTGTGCTCCTGATGTCCATCAGTGTATGTATATATATATATATATATATATATATATATATATATATATATATATATATATGCGCATTAATCTATATGCATATATCTTTGTGTGTGTTCGTGTGTGTAGGGGTGTGTGTGTGTGTGAGATGTTCTGAGAATTGGAAAACTTTAACGTTTACTTTATAAGGATATGAGGATATGAAAGAGTAGGGGTGGGGGCTGGGGAAGAGGCCCACTCACCAGGCGGGAGTGGCTGGTTTCCAAGGAGACGTGTGTGTATATGTGTATGTGTATGTGTGTGTGTGTGTGTGTGTGTGTGCATGTGTGTGTGTATGTGTGTGTGTGTGATGAGAGTATATGAGACAGGCTCTGCTTGGGTGCACACTCCGAGGGAAGAGTCCCTCTTCATCACTCCCTGCTTTGCCTCCTCTCCTCTTGTCTCGCTCCTCCACACCAATACACCCCCCCACACCAATATAGCCCCCCCACACCAATACATCCCCCCACACCAATACAGCCCCCCCCCCACACTAATACACCCCCACCCACACCAATACAGCCCCCCCACACCAATACAGCCCCCCTCCACACCAATACAGCCCCCCCACACCAATACAGCCCCCCCCACAAATACACCCCCCCACACCAATACAGCCCCCCTCCACACCAATACAGCCCCCCCCACAAATACACCCCCCCACACCAATACACCCCCCCACACCAATACAGCCCCCCTCCACACCAATACAGCCCCCCCCACAAATACACCCCCCCACACCAATACAGCCTCCCCCACACCAATACAGCCCCCCCACACCAATACAGCCCTCCCACACCAATACAGCCCCCCCACACCAATACAGTCCCCCCACACCAATACAGCCCTCCCACACCAGTGCAGCTCCCTGGCAATCATTCATTCTGGGCATGGCCAACAGCTCCCCAGAGAACCACCTGCATTTCAGGACACACTACATTTATCTTATAGCGCCTGAACGGTGCATGATCCCATTGGAACCAGGGACACCCTCATACATCTCTCCATCATTACACACACATTCACTAAAGTGTGCCCTTAGGATCAAACGCACGAGCACGTCCAGGAGACAGTCCATCGCTGTCTTTAATTCTCAGTGAACGCTGATTGAAATCCTGCCCTGTCTGTACGAGACTAGTAGACAAGGTGCCCACTCGTACAGAGCAACGTCCCAAGCCAAGGTGACTCGTACAACATTTTTTTTTTTTTTTTTTTCTGGTTGTGGCAAAGCCTGGAGTAGCCCGAGACATGATATTTGCTCAAAAATAAAAGCTGTCATATGGGCCCCTCAGGTTGGGTGAAATCAGTCAGTCAGTCATTCTGGGTGGGATTTGGATAGCACTATATCTACTGGCTTACCATTCAGATGGCACGTCTCCCTCTCTCTCTCTGTCTGTCTCTCTCTCTCTCTCTCTCCTCGCTCGTGTTTTGAGACTCATGCAGAGATGGAATCATTTACATATTTGCACACAGCACTGGATTTGATGAGCTCCCATTGCTGCCTTTAACAGACTGAGCCATGGGGCATGACAGTAGCAGGTGCTTTGGGCCGAGGTTGTGGGAGGAGTAACCGGGGGAGCAAAGTGACCCCATGCTTTCCACTTCACTAATGTGATTTTCTTTCATGCCACAGTCATCAACATCCAAAATCATCTTTTCAGGATTCACCAGTGTCAGACACGCTCCTTAACAAGGTTACACACACACACACAAACACACACACACACATACTTAGGTAAAGAACACAACACCATTTACTACATACAAAAGTATCAGTGAACTCTGCAAAGCAAGCATTCATAAAAAAGAGTCGTGATCCATTTGGAGATAACGTGAAGAACCAACAGAGCGGATAAGGGACAAAGAGTGTGTAAAGGTGTCTGTTAAATGGTACCATTTGACATGAGTTTGACACCAGGATCACTCAGAGATCAATACACAGGAGCAGGTGGTATAGGGGACTGCATATAAGACAGTGAGGACAGGAGCACACTCATTCTCTTATATAATAAGTATTGAAAAAGCCATTAGTGGAGTCATTTAGTTCACTTTAACCATGTGCGCTTATCTGACATCCATTTTCATGCAGTAGAAGGATCCGCACAAGAGACATCAGTCCAGGTCAAACCACCTTCTTCTTTGGCATTAGTTAAATGAACATGTGGGGAGACATAGGCAGTGGAGAGAGGCCTGGGGACAGGTTGGTAGAGACACATCGTTCTGTATGGAAACCTGCTGGTCATCTCATCTTTTCAGATACAGTCTGACTTTCATGCTAACACTGAGCTCTGCAAGTGTGTTCAATCCAGTGATTTTTTTTTAAAAAAATGTTTTATATTCTTCATTCTGTTTCTATAAGCCATTACATGAAGAACAATCTAATGGTTTGGATTGTCATATAGCTGACAGGACCAGACTGATTCTTACACAGGCCAGTGGCCTGACCAGTCTGCACTCTGACCAGTTGAAACTCTGACCACCTCCACAGCCCCACACTTGAGTTGAAGAATAGTGATAGACATTGCTTCAGAAGCATACAGCCACATCTGTGGACTAACAGTCAGTCTTTTTCTTTTTGACTTGAAGCCACGAGATGGTCCCTATATTTCAGCCTAGGGGACATCAAAATGAAAATTTCCCAAAAAAGAAACCACACACACACACACACACACACACACAGTCTGTAACCACATATCCTCTCTGCAGAGGGGGTCACTCTGTGTTCATTTGGGGTGAGGTTTGCAGGTGGACGAGATGTCACAATCTAGGCTGGATGTCTCAAATATTTATTATTACAAATATGTCTTAAATATTTGTCATCACAAGATATAAACTTACGTTCAGGAAAATGTTTAACCATGAAGCAATATGAACCTATGAAGTACAGCTGCCAGTACTATTCAAAGTATATGAGGTATTTATAAACACCTCAAAAATTAAAATAACTTCAAAATATGTCGTGGATCCAGAGTTTTGCGAGACAACCGGCGTTTCAAACAGGAATTTTGTGAGACAACCTGTGTCTCTTTAATATAAGAAATGAATGGGGACCATCCTAGCTGTTTCTCAGTTTTGAAAAGACGTGGTTTTCTCGATGTCGACACATCGATGGGTTTATCAAACCGGTCTTACCTTCCAGACAGCAGGTTCTCCAAAGCCCCGAGTGGGTCATCACCTCCTCGTTCTTCCTGCTGGTCTCATTATCGCTGGCAGTTTTGACCCGGCACACTCCTCGGGAGTATAACCAGTAGTCCGTTCCCACCGCGATAGTCATCAGGCTGAACGCAGCGAAAGCTCCCACTGTAGTAATTAACATCTGGACTCCTCTATCACACATCATCATTTTGCTTCATTTCAGGTTGGGACGCCAATTAAAAAAAACGACTGAAAGATGTTTCGGAGATCACTGGCCTGCCTGGTGCATTGACTCCTGTCTCCAATCGACTTCGAAAACAAATATCATTATTTTTTCATCTTTTGGGGGTGTATCAAGGCTGTTGCAGCCGCCGTCTGCGTCTCAACTTCTTGTATCAGCCCAAAGGAAGCTCAGAGTCCGTGTGTCATTTAATGTCCAATGCCGTAAAATCTCCCCATTTGAGAGGTTGAGAATATAGATCCAGAGAGTGGAGGTATATTGTTGTTTATTAAGGAAACAAATTCCTCGGTGTAAAAATTGGTAATAGCATCACGTTGACTTCTGTTATGGGTACCCTTAAGATTAAGAAAATGGTGCCACAAAATATAACACACACACGCACACACAAAAAACACGTCTATTTCAAGAAAACGCTGCAAAACTGCGATGCTTCTGATTGAAAAATACAGTTTTGTTGAGAATATCTATTAAAGGTTTATTAACAGCTTAAAATAAGCATCGCAGAAAACGAACATAATATTTTTGCTCCCGTTAATCCAAGGGAGAATTTCTTTCTCTTCAATTGCATCCGTTGCTTGATACCTCTATAACAGAAAACGGTGATAAATATCCGATTTGGTGACCGGCTTGTTTTCACTCGCTGACATTTCCAATCAAATCCTCTTCCAAACCTGTAGACTTGGGCGTTTAAAAAAAAAATTGATCACTGGAAGCAGCGGTTGGACGAGGGTGCTTCTGAAAAGTGATCATTTAAATAAATATAATCCCGCACTTGTAAATGCTGCGCCGATACGGCAGCGTTACTGTCAGTGATGATACTGGTTCTCGCAAATGTCTTAGAAATGACAGCTCCCACGTTCCTCCAGAATCCTCTCCTTTAAAACAACGCCCACAGTGGCACCGGAGGGAGAGTTGAGCGTTGCAAATGTAGCGCGCTGGCTGCTGTCCGTGGTTCTGAATGGACGAGGCTGCTCGTAATCTTCGAATTTCTCCCTGGCGCCGGCTGCACAGCGCCCCTGGCTCAACCAATGTGCTACTTAGGCCTTCATATGCAAAGATATTGGCAAGTGATGCATGAAGAATCGGACCCTCGAGAAAAGGAACGTACTTAAAGAGCCACGAACATTTTAATGATTTCACCCATAGAGACTCCCACATAGAAAATTCTGTGGAGTTACAGAGCTCCGTTTCCTCGCAAGGCCGTATGTTCATGCCAGTTCAAATAGACAATACAATGTTTAATAACAGTTTGGTGCGTTTGTGACTTTTCACATATGCAACCTAACGTATATAAACCTATATGAATTCATCAAGCACGAATCTCGCGACAAGAACCCAACTGGAAAGTCAAAGATTTGGAGATTAATCAGAGAAACGACATGCAATCTATTTAACACACTAGTACAACAGATCTTTCGCAACTCCACCTCACTGAAATAATTCGAGTGACAATAACCAAAGCAATGCAGTTCTAAAGACATGGACACGAGCACACATCTTCTATCTTATCCCTTCACTGCAGCTGGTGTTCCGTTGGTTCTCCATGATATTAACATGGATTTGATTAACTAATACGGCTTTTCTATGTACTCTTTTTTTCCCTGTGCATTCACAGAAAATGTTCACAGCGCTACAAATGTTTATATATATATATATGTATGTATGTATGTATGTATGTATGTATGTATATATGAGAGCTTCAGAGCTTAGGAAGGGATGCGCTTTCTTCCTCGGACGACAGGAAATCATGAAATATTTGTTATACTAAACTATAAAATTGTACTTTTCAAATATTCTCTTTTGTCGGCATTGTATTTGAATGAGGTTACCGGCTCTAGGACACCGAATCTGAGAGAGAGAGCTCCAGGGAAAGAGACATGCATGTATTCAGATAGCACCGCCTCTTTTCATTTACCGTGACCTACGACAGACCGGCCCTGGATGTTCTGGCATATTTTTAAACAGTGATATAAATGAGGAGATCAAAAATGTATGTGTCGTAGCTACTGTGACATTTCATCTTGTTACTGCTCCTTCATCCACACTCAACCCCTGCTAACTCTTGGAGTTCAGGGCATTACGGTACTGCTCAAGACCTCTAGAGCCGTTCCATTCACTTTGCTGTTATATGCCACGATTTCTCCGTCTCTAAACGCACGCTCGCGTATGCACGGAGGACCTTGCATGACTGAATATTTCATGTTGTGGTCTTTTTGTTCTCTTGAATA
The DNA here is from genome assembly GCF_902362185.1 of Chanos chanos. Taxonomy (NCBI): domain Eukaryota; kingdom Metazoa; phylum Chordata; class Actinopteri; order Gonorynchiformes; family Chanidae; genus Chanos; species Chanos chanos. Next base: position 21,679,307 of record NC_044507.1, on the reverse strand, counting down.
ATGTGCATTTGTCCCGTGTAGTAGCAGATACTACATGCTAACGTGAAAGGAGTGTTACATTTCTCTTCTAACCTCATTACATCTTGTGAGAGAGCACCACTCCTTCCCAAAAGCGAGGAGAAAAACGTGCGACTCCCGCATAAGCGTTGAGGATTATGTTACTCCATGAATAATGCTGTATAATTCAAATGCTCTCTTGCAAGCCACTAGAATAACACTCTGGTGTGAATTTAATGTCGTTGAAAGAAAACAGGCAAGTTGAAATCCACAAAATGTAAAAACAAGGAAAATGTAACTAACTCTCAAATACTGAGTCCCTCAGTATGTTCGTTAGCAACGCATATTAGCCTGTCTGGAGCAGAGTGAAATGTGGCCGTTCTTTTAGCTTCACCCTTTTAAGAACACCTTGCGCACTGTCCCATTTTGAACGACTGTCTTCACTGGTGCAGAAGACCGTCAGCAGATAGCATCTATGATGTTTCTGAGTGTCCAAACCATCTATTTCAGAGATCTGTTGATACGGGCAACAGTATTTACTGTCTTTTTATGCCTCTCCTTAACCTCTCGCTCTCTCTTGGTCGCTCCCTACACGCACTGTGCACTTGACTGATCTTCTTCGAACCGTGTGAATGTTAGTGAAGGAGACATAGATTGAGATTAAGTAGAGGTATATCTCCTAAAGGTGAGCTCAGTTACAGACGTAGAGTATCTCTGGAGAACTGGATCCTTAAACGCGACTCTCTTATCGTCTGCTTTGTGATGCAGCAGTGCAAGGAAAAACCGTCGTCTTCCCGCTCGGTCTGTAACCAGTGGCGTTACAACCAGACTAAAAGTGTTAATCACCAGACCAGGTGAAAAAGATGCGTTCTTCAATCAGAGGAGACTGTGCTGTAAAAAGCATGACCTTCAATTAGCCGCATCCTGAGAAGTGGTTGGATTGTGAGCCCGTGTGCTAAAGTGCTCTTTCTGCACCTGCCTTTGTGCCCAGGTAGCCAGGGAGCCAATCAGGATCCTGCTCTTTCATGAGAAATGGCACCAGACTCCTGAGCGATCACTCACCTTCACTTTTGTATCAGCATGCCAATAGCTTTCATTAAAATTCTCCTGTCAACTCTTTCTTATGGGATTGCAAACTAAATGCATTTTAATTTGCTGTGTCTTGCCCAAATGCCTTTGAATGTCAAGGTCTTCAATTTCAGCATGCATACTAAACTGTGTACAGCTGTACTAAACAGTTCAGCACATGGTGGCAGGGCTGAATGCAAGGCAGTCAGAGTGGATTAAATGCAACCATCAGGGTGCCAAGGACACCAACGACAGCTGGCACCCACACCTGCCTCCGAAAACGTTTTAATAATTTGTCATATTTAGGGGTTGCGTTGGAATACATTCTGAAGTGTTTCAAAAAGGCAAACAGTGGTTAGATTGAACGTAATGCAATAGAGTGGCTTTAGAGAGTTCAGTCAATGCAGTATTGTTTTTCAAGAGTTTACACCGACCGGACAAAGTAGGGTAACCTCTTTATTAGAAGCTAGCCAACGCTCCTAACTGGAATTTCACAATGTCTGAAGTCATTAGAGAAAAATAAAACCCTGTTCCCCCAAACAGTCAGGCTGACAGGATCAGACTGAAAGCGGAAGAATTAAAGATAAATAAATGCATGAACGGCGAGATACAGAGAGTAGGAAAGCCAGCAGCCCTTCTCATCATAAAGTCTGTGTTGGAGAGGCAGCCCTTGCTGACTGTCTTATCTTATTGAGGCACTCATTAGCATAGAAATGACTTCAGGCGGAGGCAGAGAAACAGGGCACTGCTAGGCCTGAACAGGTAACCCTCCAGCTCTCTCTGCATTCACATTCACAGAGAGAGAGAGAAAGAGGGATAGAGAGAGGGAGAGAGAGAGAGAGAGAGAGAGAGGGAGAGAGAGAGAAGACAAGCTAGGATAGATGAAGAAGATAGACAAAAGAGCAAAAGGGGGGGAAAAAAGGACAGAGGGGAGAGTGTGTGTGTGTGTGTCTGTGTGTGTCTGTGTGTGTCTGTGTGTGGGTGGGTGGTGGGGTGTCTTGGTTTGCCATTCACAAAAAAATTCTTTGGGTTTTCTTCTGGATTCAGCTTTTTCATCCTCATTTCTTCCACTTTGTTGTTCTTTGTTTTTGCTTGAGCATTTGCCATTGAGCATTAGGTGATACTGGCCCACAGTGAGTGCAGGGAGTGAATGTGACGTCTCTCCTGTGGAGGGTGAATGGGACAATGTCGTTCTAACCAGGTGTAACAAACTCCTCTCCATTCAACACAGCAGACACAATGGAACTGCAGTCGATTTGTTCACACAGTTACCAGTAACAGTAAACCACACCAGAGTGCCCAGTTGACTGCACGTCTGAACTAGAGAAGATGATTCCCACGCTGTGAGCAGGAGATGAAGAGAGCCAGGCGTAGCTCCATTTAAAGCCTAACAGTCAGAGAATCTCCAGGGTTCCCTATCGCCTACAGACCAGACCTTACCTGGAACCACAGCAAGCAGACAGGAGCTTTATATAGCAGCACAGAGACAGCACTTTACAGACCAGTTGACTGTTCCAGGAAAGTGTGATCCGCTCTCCTCCACTTTAAATTTCCCCACCGAGAGCGGCACAACCCATTCCAATTAGGCCCCAGAATGGTCCCGGTAATGAGCGTAAACAAACCTGTTTAAGAACGCTCTTAGCTTTAATATTCGCTATAACGCGGTGATTAATAAGGAAGGACAAAAATGGTCTTGTATTTATCTCGGTAATTATTTTTGGATCCCTGCGGGAAGGTGCCTGTGTCAGAGTCCTACATTAATTCAACTCAACTTCCTGTAAAGTTGTTTTTAGCTGCTGTTCCGGAGGGGTAGTAAATAAAGCCACAGGAGAGAAAACATCAAACCCTGTGAATGTATTCACGGCCAGAGTGTGCATGCAGTTCACAGCGTCATGTTTAATCCACGTATCCACATCATTCTGATCAGGTTATTCTTATAAAGCTTTATCAGGTTATTCATAACATGCTGCTCTCTTGATATTAGATTATCAGACTGAGACCACAGTGTATCACCAGTCTTTCAGAACAATGCACACTTGTGGTTATGTCTGTCTGTGAAGTGTGTGTAAGTGTGTGAAGGGCATTAACAGTGCTTATTACCATACAGAAACGCTCGAGATCTCTTGACTGTTACCCAGGTTTTAATGTAGAGTGTTCTCAGATTAGCAAATGAATGCCAGCAGACATTGGCCATATAAATAAATTAAAAAAAAAAAACAGATTTAGCCACGTAAAAGAGTCGGCAGAAATTGACCTGCTACCTTCAGTAACATGTGTATCGTGTATCGTGTATCGTGTGAGTGGTGTTTTCGGGCCTTGTTTATTTACAGGCATGTCAGCTCACTCTGATTCTTCCAGTTTATCCAGTTCCTCCACCACAGCTGCCTCTGACCAGTCCTCTCTGGGTTGGAACCAGCCGTGACGCTCTACCCCCTCTGTGATAGAATATCTGTACTCCAGTTTGTCATCATTTGTGATGGGTGTTGACCCCGGGCTAGAGACATATGCTGGACCGTTGGTCAGATCTGTCTTCGTCAGCAGCATTGGGTGATGTGTCTGAGAAGCGGCCGGGGCAGTGGAGCATCACAGCCTTGAGCTCAGACATGAGAAGATTATGGACCCCCCTCCCTCACTAAATCTACAGTCTACACCAGACGCACGGCGGAACAAACCAATCCAGCTGGTTGTTAAATATCAAACAGGCACATATCACATATGCAATATCACACTCGAGGTCGTGCTGTTATACTGTATATCAGCACAGCTGTGATTCAGTCGTAGGCACAAGGCAGCAGGCCGATTGCCAGAGATAATCACAAGATAGCCGAAGATAATCACGAGCACGACCTTGAGTGTGATATTGCTTTTATACAGCAGTTCAACAAACAAGGCTGTTTATCAAGTAACGGTAATTTGAGACAACTAATTATGTTTTTTTGGTCATTTATTCGGCGCTGCCGACAAAAATAGTTGCTTCAGGATTACTTTTACACGTGCTGTCAAGCAACACATGAACAGCCTCTTGACTGCAGGTTAGTTAGCTAGCTAGCTAGCTGCTTTTTTTTATCATACACGAAAAGGTTAGCTAGCTACTCTCTTTCATACCAGACAGCAGGCTCGCCAGTTACTTTTTATGATACACGTAAAGGCTAGCTATATGGTAGGGAAGTAAGCCATTTTTAATCATAGCCCACTAGAGGCTAGCCAGCTACTTTTAAGCATACATGGATGGGCTAGATATACAGGAGGCTTGCTAGCTAGCTACGGAACGTCGGAACATCTGTAAAGCGAAGTGATACATAATAGTAAAACGCTCCAGTGCTGTTAGACTCTATATCAGCATTCTTTGTGGAATGCTCTTGTCCAATTCAAATAACTCAACCGGAACTAACTGTTGTATAAGATAGATTAACGAATGGTTAGTGATGTTTTCTCAATGACTGGGGTGTATAGGTGCTGTGCTGGAGGGGAAAAGCAGAGGAGCACATCTGAGTGATATCTCTGGATGTCACGGAGCTCAGGACAGCCTTGGAGTCATGGAAGAACGTATGGCTTAAATATATATATTTATCAGTGACGTGATTTATATGGCGGGAGTGGGGTGTTGGGGGGGGGGGGGGGGGGGATTTGGAAGGGAGGGGGTTGTGTCTCCCACAACACAGATAACTGTAGAGTGAGAGAGAGTCCACCCCCTGCCCTGCCCACCTCCAACTCAATATCGGTACCTGCTACCACCCAGAGATAGAGATGGATGGATGGATGGCTGGATGGATGGATGGATGAGAGGCACAGACCTCACAGGATCTCAGCCTTTCAGCAGCAGACACAGCTCACATCCCGTAGAGCTATTCATATGTTTCACACTGAGTAGACAGACAGGGGCTCCCTCTTCATTTCCACACTGTTTTTGAGTAACCGACTGATCAGGTGTCAGGAACACCTTATATAATGTGGGGAATACGGATTTTTCTGTTGTCTGCCTTTGTGACACTATCAGAGGGAAACATGAGGAGAAGGTACTAGAAGTTTTAACAACGACTCTAAAATTCCCTCGAGAGCGGGCGAGCTACAGTCACCAAAGTCTGCTGTCTTTCCTGGAAGAAAAAAAAAACTTATCACTGCTGTGACAAACACAGAAAGAGGAAGAGAGAGAGAGAGAGAGAGAGAGAGAAAGAGAGAGAGAGAGAGAGAGAGATTGTTCACAAAAGCCACTGGGAGGGAGAGTAACATGACAGAGAGACAGACAGAGAGAGAGAGAGAGAGCGCAAAGGGAAAGAGAGAAGGAAAGAAGTACAGAAAAAGAGGTAGTGGGAGAGGAGAAAAGAGAGAGAGTGAAAAAAAAGACAGTGCAGGGAGACCGACAGGTCAGTCTGGAAGAAGAGCGCGTGATAATCTCAGAGGAAGGAGAGTTAAAACTGAGATTAAAGACCAGTTAAATAAGTGAGAATCCTAAACATACTGCTTTCTGAACAGTATTACCTGAACACACGGGCCTGAACACACTGCTCTGTGGGTGCAGCACTGTCTGTGGTGCAACAGCAAGTGTCTGCCTGTGAACCACATAAAAACGAACTGTGCCAATTAAACACGCTGGCAAGTTTATGGCACCACGGAGAAAAAACAAGGCGAAAAGCGGCGTTTGCAGCATTTCAGTGGAGTGTTTTTTTTTTTATTCTCTTCATTTAAATATAGAACTCTTCAGTTTATAAAGTGAATGTTCCTTGTAAAATCAAACAACTCTGTCTTTTTCTTTTGCTAAGCTTACCTCTAAACTGCCAATTAATTTCAACCTGTCCAGCTACGCATGGCAGCGGAGCACTGAACATGAGCGTGTGCAATTGTATTTAATTACTGTTCACGCGCAGAACTGCTTTTTGGGACAGAAAAGACAATGCATTGAACTTGTACCAAAACAAAGCAGCAGTAATTAGTTGTTCTGCATATTTTTTTTTTTTTGTTTCCAGATAATTGTCATTCAGACGTATAATCATTTGTCAGAATAGCACATTGATATGCGTGTTTCATATAGAACACTTCAAACTCCACACAGTGGATGGAGTGATGACAAACAGCAGAATTCTCTCTTCATACTGTGAAAGAAAAGGCCGCCCCTGTCAGGCAGGCCCACCTGTGGGGGATGGAGGGGGGGGTTACATTTCCACCCTGGCAGTGCCGTTATGAATGAGACGTTTCCTGAGTTTAGGGCGTGTGCGGGTTATGTCAGGTTATGGCATTGCGTTTGGACAGTGGATTATTTGGATTAAAATAGCACTCCATGCATACTTTGAGTAGGTGCTAAACTGAAAAAAAAGGGAAAAAAAAAAAAAAAAAGCATTTTATGAGTGAACAGCTTTTCCAGGGCGCAGAGCCATTCCGGCTGCTGTATGTTTGTCTCTCCACGCACACTGGCCCCGGGGGCACTGCCATGTTCCCCTCCTCACCCCCAGGTGTTCCCCTGCGCCTGGCCACGCTCCCTAGAGCCACGGTAATAAGTCTCTGAGCTTCATTGGCTCCGTCCAGCCCCGCGTGCTTGTTTTCATTAAAACAGGAGATTGCTTTTTAAATTGTTTTGCCTCTATAGGATAGGACAGGCTGACCACTTATCACAATTAAAGCACAGGAGCCAAGCCGCCTCTCTCTCTCTCTCTCTCTCTGTGTGCATGAACAAAAATCCAATAAACCCCTTCTTCATGGCTTTCTTCTAAATGTTCTGTAGGATCCAGTGAGTGAAATAAATATCAGAGATGTTGTCTTGGTTCTAGCTCAGAGAATGGGTGTGCTGTGCAGAGGAGGGTGCGTGCATGTGTGTGTGTGTGTGTGTGTGAGATTCTCCCTGCTCTGGCTCCGCGTGGGTCTCTGCTGTGCGCAGGAGAGCAAATGGTTTCGTGGATAATTAGGGATCTTCTTTTCAAAGCGAGAACAAACAGCACAAGGAGAGAACAGTAAATGAGGGGAGAACAAAACAAATTCAAATCAATAGCTGCAGCTCTTCCCATTTGTTTGCTGGCTGCACTGGGAAATGGAAGGGGAGGGAGAGGGGGGGTAATGGGAGAGGGAGGGGGGGGGTAAGGGCCACTGCTGGGATATAACACAAGCTTAAACACACATCAGGCATTACAAACCTCTTTAATCACATCCTGCAGAAAAAGAAAGATGTGGGTAGAGGGGAGTGTGTATGTGTGTGTGTTTGTGTGTGTGTGTGTGTGTGTGTGTGTGTGCGTTTTCACGTGCACATATATGTATGTGTGTGCGCGTGTGTGTTTGTGTTTGTGTTTGTGTGTGTGTGTAAATCACAGAGCTTTAATAAGACAGCCCACACAACAAACTCTGCACCACAGAATGATATGCTAATCCAGGCCAGACAGGCTGGTGACTGTGCAATACAATGCAGGACCAGGAGTGACCGGCTGACCGCCACTGTGGGTAATCACATTAGCGGCAGAAATGGATGTATGAAGGTGATAATGCTGCTGGTAACCTGGCAGAGACGCAGCGTCCTGATCTCATTAGCATCTGCTCTGGATAAATCAAAGTGATTCCATTAACACATGGCCGACGTGTACCGAAGCCCATCTGGGCTTGATGGCCAGAACAAGACCCACAGGATGTTTCTGTTCGCGTCTGGACGACACACCTCAGGGACGTGTTTGTGTGCTCGCACATTCTTTCATTCTTAAAAGAAGGTTTAGGCTGATTGTTCCGACCCTGATGGTTAGGAAATTTCTCTGTATTGTAAAAGAAAACGTAATGTAAATGTAAATGGAACATTGCACCTCCACCATTCACTTGCAATGCCCAGTGGGGCTGACAGTCAATCCCTTTCATTATCTGACACAATGAGAAGTGTGTCGGAGAAGCTTAGATGATGCAGAGCCTCACTGAATACCCCATACACACACACCAACACACACACATACACATGTACATACAGTACACACACACACACACACAGTACATGCACACACACACAGACACACACACACACACAGACACACACACACACACATGCACACGTGCACATATGAAAGCAGCATAATGGAGATCTAAGTAAATACAGGGGCATTCTGACAAGATCATGCATGAATGCACAGATGAACGCATGTACAACTGCACTAAACCCAACCCCTCCCAACACACACAAACAGACATGCACACACACACACGCGCATGCATGCAACCCACTCACACACACACACACACATACACGCATCCACCCACCCACGCATGCACATACACACGCACACACACACACACACGCATCCACCCACACACGCATGTACCCACCCACCCACGCATGCATATACACATGCGCGCACACACACACACACACACACACACACGCCATGTGCAAGAGTATGGGGTGACAGTTGGACTGAGTAATTGCGGTGTGGGGTCGTTCTGGGAGGAGCTAGCATAGTGTGTGTGTGTGTGTGTGTGTGTGTATGTGTCTGTGTGTGTGTGTGTGTGTGTGTGTGTGTGTGTGTGTGTCTATGTGTGTGTGAGAGGAGAGCTTTTCCTCACGCTGCAGAGATCCTAAGTGAGGGGTCGTGTCATCTGAGGGCATGGTGCAGGAGGGGCATGTCCAGCCCAGTACTGCTGTGCTGGACAGACCTGTGCTTTACTGGTCTTTACTAGACTGAGCAGAATTGGTCTTTACTGGGCTGGGCAGAGCACTGCACCCTTGTGTGTGGGAGAACCATTAGCTGTCTCCACTTGCCTGAGGTCGTCCAACAGTGACACTCCATGTCTGTAATAGCCCTCTCCCCAGGCCATGAGACGCCTTGTTTCCATGGCCGATAAGGGCCCAGAAAGAATAAGGCATGTGCGTGTGTGCGCGTGCATACAAATATTGACCTATGGTAAGATATGTAAGCTTGGGATCTATAGTGTGATGTGCATATATAGATAAATGCCAAGTGAAGTCTGATTTTAGCTCAGAACAAATCCATAGGCTGAAATTACTAACCAGTTAACTCATAGTGCATCAGCCCTTCAGGCTTAGGACTTTTCAATTATTATTATTACTATTAAAATGCTATACTGAAATTGTCTATTTTTTCCCTCTCTGCGTCTACAGCTGGGATGGAAGTGAAATGTTTGTGTTTACTGGACTGAGCATGCTCACAGCTGTGGAGGGAGAGGCCGTGGAAGAGAAGGCAGTCACTGAAGCTATCTCCACTCTGCCTGGCCACGCACACAAACCCCGCTCCCTTTCAACTCTGTGATTAGTCAAACTGTTCCCGGCTTTTCTCTCTGACAATAACAAACTGCATCAGGTCTGTGGGACTCACGGACTGGATGTGAAAACCAGTTTAGGATATGCTACGAAGATACATCAGTCAGACACTAAGCCCCTCTGAACACGGTTTTAAATGTATAACAATATAAATTTATAATATAAATGTGCTTTTATATCCCCTCAGTGAACTGAAGATGAAAAGCATTTTATAAACCTTGTAAGGAATTAAGGGAGATTTCATCATTTCATAAACTGTAGACATCCCTGAGGTCTCAGGAACATTAAAAACCATTAAAAACTATGACTGCATGTAAATATAACTACTAACATTGTTTGGAAAACGCACAAAAAAACCCCTATTCTGTCCGTAATAGCTTTTGTTTTCACCAAAGATCAAATAGAATCACACACGTACACACACAAACACACTGTAGTCAGAAAACACAGTTTAATATTCACCATATATGTTTTATACAGTTTATACATAAAGCATATCACACTTTCTTCTATTGGTACATCAATATATAATTTAAATCCATTTTATTTTGTTTCATTTTAATGGCACAGAGTATTACCAACAAATGCTCTCCTGATACAGATTTGTTGATGGTTGTCTGAGGCCTACAGATTTCCTCTCCTGGTGGTCGTGTGTACCAGTCTCAGCCGTCACACTTTGGCTACTCAGTCCTAATGCAGGCTATCAGAAGCCTGGAGTACACACTTAATTCTCTACGCCACCTCATTCAGTGTGTCAACAGCTCTATGTAGCTCTCTCATGATTGGCTGATTGATTGATTAATTGACTGATTGACAGATTAATGGATTGATGACTAGGTGATCCATACGAGGCTTAAGTGAGAAATGGGCGGGCCTAAATAGGAAATGGGCGGGCCTAAAACTATAAAAGAGTGACACTTGCTGGCAGCGAATATAAAACAGGCTAATCACACTGAGCCCTGTTAAATGACCTCAGCTACTGTCAACTCACATTCACCACATCTCTAACTACATCACTAAAGGAAAAGCAAATCTATAGAGAACCAGAGGAAAAGCTTTGGCTTTAACAGGGGAGAGAGAGAGAGAGAGAGAGAGAGAGAGAGAGAGAGAATGCCAATGCTTTATATGCATCTTATTTCAAATTTAATATTCATAACAGTTTTTTTTATTTACCTTTTTTTCAACTGAAGAGTCTGTACTCTCCTCTATGAGACATTTTAAACAAATATACATATTATTTTGAATTATTTACAAAATAAAGAAAACTACAGTTACATTTACAGACAAAATAAAATATATAGACAGTATGTATAGGATGTGTAGAAATATATTGAATATGTATAGAGCTGCGTAATGTTCAACTGAGGAACCATGAAAAGTATTACTTTCAAAAGAGACCGAACAGTTATCTATAGAATATTCCAGAATGACCCTTATAATAAGTTTTTACACACACGCACACACACACACACACACGGACACACGCAGATGTGCAGGTGTATACACACACACAGACACACACACACACACACAGAGAAAAGCTTATGGACTCAGTAGTGCACATGAAGAGTGTGCTGCAGTGGCATTGCTGTGGTGACACATGGCTGCTGTAGACCAGTGTCCTGAAACACCTGTCAGACCCCACTGTGACCCCACACTGGTCTGCTATCTGCCTGAGTGACACACCCACAATCACTGCCTTACAAGGACAAACAATCCATCATCATCACACAAATGAACCCCTTTTGAACCACAGCCAGTAAAGCACATCAAAATTTTCCTGATTTTTTTCCCCCTTCCACTCAAGTGCATAGATTCATATTGATAAATTATTTGAATTCTTTACTGCACAACACACACATTACAATTGATCAATTTGACTTTTCATAAACTCGGTTTAAAAGGAAATGCATGGCATCTTCAGTCCTGTAACGCTAACTGCAGACTTCCTGAATATCACAAAAAGCATTAGGAATTACAGCACAGAAGTTTGGTTCTAGGCTAGGACTGAAATTCTCCAGATTATTTTTGAATCAAATGTTAGTGCCTTTTGACTGCAGTTCTGATTTTTCATTCTTTCTTTCTTTTCCTTTTTTTTTTCCCTGAATGCACTCAGTGGGACTGAGCTGTGCTTGAAGGCTCGCTTCGTCACGTGACGTAGATAATAATATTTTGGTATAATGGGTTTGAGCCTGTGAATTAAACATTAGTTCAGCACACAGCTCTCTCAAATAGAGACCAAACAAGGAAGAGGAAAAAAAAAATAATGAACTGAAAATAAATAATTGAGGACAGCGGTGTTGTTGTTTTTCAAATTGCTCACTTGGGGTAAGTCAGGCTTGTTTTTCATTTGTTTCAGAGGCAGAATTCGCTGTTGGATTAACACCAGTGCAACAGCCAATCTTGGGAGTCAAGGTAGTTGAAGACAATGATCTTGGCTTTAAAATGAGAAAAAACAGATGGGGAAAAAGAATTACCCAGCCAAGGGTAGGTTGTTTTTTTGTTGTTTTTTTTTGGAGTCAGAAACTTCTCAGTGGTTTGGCAGGATTTGGACGTCTTGCCGAAATGTGGGCAGGTTCTCCGTCGCCACACTGCGGACATTTCCCCTTCAGCCCTTTGTATTATAGTAATTAGAGGGAGCAAACTTCGCCCTGAGCTTACACACACACACACACACACACTTACACGCTGTGAGACAGACAGACATACAGAAAGGCCGATGGACACACAGGAGCCCTGTAGCGCATCCGGATCGGGCTAGGCTGGGTGGACGTACTCCGGGTTAGTGTAGGAGAAGCCCAGGAACTCATCTTGATCCAGGTTCATGATGAAGAGCTTGTCTGTGGGCGTCAGCTCAACGGCCATCTTGGTGAATTCGCGGTCAAAGTTGCAGGTGTCACGACTGGTTTTCTGACAGGGAGAGAGAAGAGCAGGAAGAGAGGAGAGGCTTTAATACTGTAAACTCTTCTCTCAGAATCCAACCGCTCAGCTGCCTCAGACTGGACCAGGGCTTTCCACAGACTGGACCAAGGCTTTCCGCAGATGGATCTGGAGACGTCGGCTGACGTTATGAGCCCTTAGCTCCACCATTACACAAATTTAAATTCATCTTGTGAAAAATGGAATGAACTGCGTGTGTTTTTAGAGATGAGATGAGGCTTATGTGAGTCTTCTGTGAAATTCTGACTGGCTTTCACCGTTTAACTGTAGAAGAGACGACTTCCTACGGCGCTGATAGCTGTGTGACAGACTTCCAGTCTTACGATAAAAGTGAACTGTAACTCACATTTGAATCAGCAAAGCCCTGATTTGCACTGGGCTGATATTTGACATGTTTCAGTGGCTGTGATTAAAAGACTGTGATCAGAGCCTGTGATGCAGTGACTGTTTCATGAGACAATCTGTACAGCGTGGGCACAGCTACTCTCTCTCTCTCTGTCTTTCTCTTTCTCTCTCTCTCTCTCTCTCTAAATGAAAGTGGCAGACGGTTTGCTGGCCCCACAGGCCTGTTCTTACTGGGAGAATTCCTCTCTCCGCTGCTGTGCTTCTGCCCTGTGTGCCAGTGTGCCAGTGTGCCCCAGGCTGGAAGTCAGCCCGACTCAGAGGACACACTCACACACACTGAGTGGGAGGACAGAGAAGAAAAAAGAGAGAGAGAGAGAGAGAGAGAGAGAGAGTGAACGTAGAGCAAAGCAAGAAAAGGGACAGAACCCAGCACACTGAAGGGAGAGAAAGGTAGAGACAAGGGACAAAATAAGAAAGGGTGACAAAGAGAGAGACAGGGGAAAGAGCCAAAGGAGAAAAGAGAGAGAGAGAGAGAGAGAGGAGGAGAGAGAGAGGGAGTGAGAGAGAGAGAGAGAGGAGGGGAGAGAGAGGGAGTGAGAGAGAGAGAGGGAGTGGGAGAGAGGGAGTGAGAGAGAGAGAGAGAGAGAGAGAGAGAGGGGGAGAGAGGGAGAGAGAGAGGGGGAGAGAGGGAGTGAGAGAGGGGGAGAGAGAGAGAGTGAGGGGGGGGGGGGTGAGAGGGAGAGGAAGGCTTCTCTGGAGCGAGATATTGTTAATGCACTGCTTGGCAATGTAAATCCATGAAGAGAAAGGCAACAGTGGAGTGGGGGGAGGGGTTGCACTGAATGTACAGAGCATCAGCTAAGCAAGACTCTGCAGTGATGTGAATAATGCCAGCCTTTCTTTAAACACACACACTTACATGTACACACACACACACACACACACACACACAGGCCTGGTTAGGCTAATGTTAATGGACGTGTGTACACTGGTCAGTGCTCATGTGAAAGCATGTTTAGTAGCTTGAATAGATGAAATGAAAGCAGAGGGTTTGAACATTAGGGCCTCTTTATCATGTGACATCATAAGTGTGTGTGTGTGTGTCTGAGTTCCCCCCCCCCCCATGAAATCAACATGACCTCGAAAAGCACTTTCTGATACAGAACACTGAACCTCTCATCGACTGCGCTGAAAAAAAAAAATTCATTTTAAATATGGACAAAAGATGAAACGGCTCTCTTTACAAAGTAATTCAAATCAGTTCTAATTTTAACTTAAATCCTTTGGTTTTAGGGTCACTGGCATCTCTAGAGGTGATGAGGTCCAATCAATAGACAGCATTCAGTGATGTCTCACACTATGTGTTCTGTTCAAACAGCTTCCAATGGCAACAGAAAACATGCTGATTTCAAAACATCAAAACAGAAAGAGAGATATATATATATAGAGAGAGAGAGAGAGACAGAGAGAGAGAGAGAGAGATCAGGGAAGACTGGAGAAATCTCTTGGCATTCCAGACACAGAAACAAAAATGGAGAACATTTTCTGTTACCCAGACAGGGAGGAGATAGAAAGAAGAAGAAGAAATGTTAGTCAAAGATAAATATCCTACCTTCCTTCGGGTTGATTCGCCTTTTGGAGCTGGCTGAACAACAAAACGTCACGGCACAGAAACAAAGCCACCAGTTCATAGGAACAGTTAGTGGAGATGCTGGTGTCCGTCATGACACAAACATCTCCCACAGTAGCACAAAGCAGTGAGCACAGAAACACCATACCACATAGCACAGGGCTTATGCCTGTTAACACACTCGTTGTCTGTGTAATAACAGCCTTATAAGCACTGTTATGAACTGTTATTACACTGTACATAGCAAACTACACCATTACCTCTTACCTTGGATTGAAGTTCAAGGGAAAATTCATCAGCTACACAAATGGATATAAGAGGTATTGAAAAGATGCTCATGAACACTGGGAAGTCCGTCGTAAGCCATAAACTGATTCATTTATGAAAACCGTTTTTAAGAAAAAAAAATGATGACAGATGTCTTCATTTCCCCGTTCTAACAGATTTTAGAGAAACAATGATAAGTTCCATTTGAAAAATGAAAGAAAAGGCTGCTGTTTAGCCTTTGCACATTAAAGCGACAAGCAGACCTGTCCATGCTTATGATGCTAAATCAGTTGCCTTTTTTTTTTTTTAACAAACTTGGAGATTTTAGTCAGTGCGACTTAGTAGACTACAGACCTATGGTTAACCATGTATGCGAAAACAGAAGACAAGGCAGGAGAATGAGTAAAAATGACTGAATAAATCTTAAGGGTCTTTGGGTATCTGACACTGACTAGCACACTGAGGGATGAGTAGAGCTCTACAATGTTAGTGTGGAAAAAAAAAAGAAAGAAAGAAAGGAGGCTGAAAAAGAAACGGCTGAAACGTGATGCAAATGTGTCGCCTGTGGCCCAACGGCAGAGCTAAGGCCGAGATAAGACTGAGGACTTCTTCCTTCCCACAGACAGAGACCTGAAGAGAGAGAGAGAGAGAGAGAGACAGAGACAGAGAGAGAGAGAGAGAGACAGAGAGCGAGAGAGAGAGAGACACAGAGAGAGAGAGAGAGAGCGAGAGAGAGAGAGAGAGAGGAATCACTTGAAGGGAGTAAAGAAAAATGAGAGCGAGAGAGAGAGAGAGAGAGAGAGAGATGTTCATTCATTCCAAGGTGCTCATCGTTCGCGGCGTTAATTCCAATCTTGATTGGTTAATTTCTTCTCTCTACTAAGGCGCGGGGCTTTTCAGGAAAGAAGGGATTAGCGCAGGGGGCTGATGTCAGCGGAGGAGCAGAAGTATCAAACGCTGACCTGTTTTCCGCTGATAAGCCGCGCGCACACTTTGTGCTAACCGGCTCATTTTAATTTGTGGCTGAGACATTCAGAATTAATTAGCATTCCTGTGCATTAAACAGGCACCCCTGTATAGTACATCTATCGCAGATTTTCGCAAGTTTTAAAAAGATTATATTGATAGCTCTGAACAAACGTTCAGTTGCCGGCAACAAAAATAACTGGTCCACTCTATTTGAAAAAAAAGTGTACGAGTGTATGCGTTTTTTGCAAACCAGTTTCAGGAGGGCTAGATCTTGGGCTGGGGCAGTAGCGGCACAGTAAGCTTTAAAGCGAAGCCCCCCCCCCCACACACACACACACACAAGGGCTGCGTCTCTTATTTTCCTCCGGTTATGTTCAGTACGGGCCGATGCAACGGAAAGCGCTCTCCAGTGGGGAGTATGAAATATTTACGCACGGACCAACGCCGCGCCTGTTTAGCATCCTTCAAGATCAAACTTTAAAGCCCTGACCCAAACTTGAAACACAGCAGATTACAGACTTCAAATAATTATACTAATTGGAAAGGTTATCGTAGCCTCCAGTGCCTAGCATGCAGGGAAACAAGACAACACAGTTTCCTGGACAAAGGCAATCTTTTCATAGTGTAAAAACAAAACAAAACAAAACAAAGAAAGAAAGAAAGAAAGAAAAAAAACAAGCGAGAAAACAAACAAAAACAAAGTTGATGTTTAAAGTTTATTTAATGCATTATCATTTTTCTCTGGAAAATACTTTGGCACATGAAAAGCATTTGAGATAATTAACGTCATTTATACAAAGCACACAGCAGAGTACTCCATCAAACCACTAAGCAGTCAAATATACGGAAGCATGACATCACAGTCATTACTTAATATTCCATGCACAAAGCTTCTTTCTCTAGGTGTAGCCCAGACGGCAGAACCAGGGTAGAAAACCAATGTGTCAGCCAATGACATTCACCATTTTTTCTTTCCCTTTTTGTTTTTTAATTTTTTTTTTTTTACATATTTATTTTTGTAATCAATACCAAACACACCAAATATTCACTGACGATTGACACATTTTTCTAAAGAATTTTTAAAATACATTTACAAAGCTATCAAAGGCCTTTTATGAACTACTATAACTACAACTACCACTACTACACACACATGCACACACATGCACACACGCGCGCACACACACACACACACACACACACACACACAAAGCTTTAAAGCTTTTGGCAGGAATGAGAAATGATCATTACTTATGACATAGATATCAACAGAAAATCACAAATTTGCTTTTAAACTTAAAAAAAATACACAGCCTTCAGTTTACTCGTCCCTGAAACATGCAATGAGAAGGTTGAGATATGATGAAATGAATGTCGATATGGTCACCAGTCAAGGCTGAGAGACACTCAGACACCTGTCTGAGGCAGGCTGAGCGTCTTCCCTCGGACGTGCGTCGGCCTTTCCGGTTCTTTCCGGCGATACAGTCTCTCTCGGGCTCGGCGGAGCCGTCGCTTTATTGCGAGCTGGAGTTTTGCTGAGTTCTGTGACTGACCTGTCAGCTCTGTGCTCTCCACTAACCAGCTGTCATCTTGCTTTAGCAAGACAGAGACATGGGGAGAGCACGCTTCATTTAAACATCCTATCTCTCACCATCAGAGACCAAGCCTCCATTTATTCACTGTGCCTGCCTTATGATTGACATTTCAGAGGGGGCGCTGCGAGCAGGAATGCCTTCTGTTTTGACCCGGTCAGAAAAGCATGAAGACAACAGCGTCATTGTCATGACCTTACGTTTGACCTGGTGTTTTGGCACATACGGTAATTTGAATAAGGACAAAATGTCTTGGGTGGAACTCTTTCCTTAAGGAGAAAGTGAAGTGAAAGGGATCGGACTACGAGCTAAAAGAGAAAGAGAGAACAGTCCAGTGTTTCTGAACTCAAATCTCCCAACGGTATATTCTGACAAACAGCAGAGCTCTAGGTGTGTCTTTGTAAATGCCTAATTTGATGTCAGTGGTCTCAGAAAGCCTCATTAAGTACTGTCAGGTGTTCTATGTGATTAACAACACTGTAATTAACATACATGACCAACAGTGTCAATCATGGGCTTGTCTACACCCCCTAGATTAGCCTTAGCATTACCTTAGCATTTCTTTACAACTTGTCAGAGTAGTGATGTTTTAACCCATTCCCTAGGCAACCGGCAAGCACCTAACGTCCTTTCTCATAGGTCTGCTCATCACTGAAGACAATATGATACATCTCACAAAACATCGCAAACGATGCTCTCAGAAAAGAGTATTTCCTGATGTACCATCGCGTTCTGTAATTTAAGACTCGTTAGGAGTCCCTGAGATTCTGATTGGACACAAGTTTACCCTATAACATTGTTGCTATCACTACACACTTTAATATAGTCCCTACTATGGAGATGTTTGAGGCTACGTTCATTCATTTTCTAAGCTGTTTATCCCAATTAGGGTCACGGGGGGTGCTGGAGCCTATCCCAGCACTTATTGGGCGAAAGTCAGGGAGAAACCATTCGCCAGTCCATTGCAGGGCAGACACACATACTCATGCACACATTCACACCTACAGGCAATTTTAGGATCTCCAATTCGCCTGACTTCCATGTCTCCCGGAGGAAACCCACACAGACACAAGGAGAACATGCAAATTCCACACAGAAAGGACCCTAGCTGCCCAGCCGGGAATCGAACCCAGGACCCGCCTGCTGTGAGGCGACAACCCACTGCACCACCGTGCCGCGCAGAAAAATCTTGAATTTAATCTGACTTGTTAATCTGTTAACTGTTTATCACTCTTTAAAATACACGACAAAACTAAAACTAACGAGAAGGAGAAAGCTCCGTGTGCAAATACTGTACTTTAGCATAATTGGAATGATCGTGGCGTCAAAAAGAGGGGGCTATTTCTACAGTAAGAGAACAGTCCAGAGGTAAACGGGCCGTAATTTCTGCATATCTCTCAGCTGAGAACAGCCTCAGTGGTAGGACGAGGTTATGCGGTTCTACAGCAGAGTGGCAGTCCTGTGCACAGACACACACACTCACGCGCACGGTTTATAGAAATGTTAAGAAACAGCAAATGCAAAAAAGTGGAACTGATTATCTTTGTATAACATCAGGAGAGAACAGAGGTGCCTCTTCACAAAGACTGAAGAACCATTTATAACTAGTAAGCAGAGACCAAAACCTTAACATTCCTGAACTACAGTACCGCTCTCTAGTGAAGAGCCTGAGCACACACAGATTATAGCCAGTCAGAATATGGCTGCAGGGGTTTTCACTTTTTTCAGGGCTGACCCAAAAAGCTTTTTTTTTTTTTTTCCTTTTTAGACTGTTTGAGTCTGTGGTTGTGTCTGGGAGGAGGTAGACGATGTTGAATATGTCTATCAAACACCTCTAAAAAAGCTAAGATGAACTGAAAGCTGTTTTCTCAGGACAAAAAAAACAAAACCAAAGAACATATAGATGCTGGATGAAAACCCAGAGACTGCACAATGGCATGGCTTTGTAGCCTGGAGTGGCAAAGTACCACTATATCAACACAAATCCACAGTCTCTCTCTCTCCCACACACACACGCTCGCGCACACACACACACACACACACACACACACACAGAGACGGCTGAACAGAACAGTTGCAGCCTGTAAACATTATCTATACTCATGCATAAAAAAGCATTAATTGACTCATTTCTGACATCTATTCTATAATGTTTGACCATGAGGAGCAAAAGGCCTACTGTTTTCCTACTGAACTACTCTACCACATATGACATTCTGGAGTCAAAAGAGACCAAAAAAATTGTTGCATGCAAAGTCATTTCAAGGTTATGCTCTTTTTGCTTGCTTTTTGCTTTGAAAATGGGAAAAAAAATAAAGTTGAAATAAAAAAGAGAAAAAAGCAGTAATATAAAAGAAAAAGGAAGAGCACACACAACATGACCGTCACAGATCTGAGATGGGGGGGAGGGGGTGGGTGTGGGGGTGTGGGGGCAGGGGTGATGAGTCAGTCGCGGGGGCCCTGGGGGGAGGAACAATCAGGCCTGCTGCGGGATCTCATTGGTCGACAGCTGGGAAGACACACACACACACACACACACACTCAGTCCCCATAAAGAACTGTGGGCTAAGGACAGTGTGAGAGACATGGGCGAGGCAGAAACACATCACCATGTCAGGGGGCTGGAAGCTGTGACGACAGCTGCCGAGGACATTTAAGGCCAGTGCGTTTAAACTCAAACCTACGCTTCCATTCCAGGTCTGGCACACAGCAATGTCGCCAGTGAAAACTTTAACTCCGGGAGTGTTGATACTGTCCTGGTCTACACAATATAACACTCTCTCAGAGTTAATTTAACATTGCTGAATGCGCAGATGTACTGGGGTGTCTAGAAAATTGTCCAAAAATGTTCTCGGGCAAATCAAACGTCAACTGGATATTGTGAGAGGGATTTGTTTTGGTCTGTGTTTGTTTATATAGCCCATACATCAGAGTGTGGTGATACACAGAGTATATAAACACCTGGAGGAGAGAGCTGTACACAGGGGGGAGGAGGGCGGGGTTTGTTACACCGACTGACTTTTTTTTTTTTTTAATCTTTTTTTTTATTTTTGTGTTTGTGGTTGCCCTTAACTTTGGGCCTCCGTGATGTGAAATTGGGGGTTTATGAAGGAAAAGCCCTCAAACTCGTCTTGGTCGAGGTTCCTGATGACCTCCTCGTCTGGAGGAGTGAGTACCGGGGGGTGACGGGTGAAAAAGCGGTCAAAGTTCTCAGCGTCCCGGCCACACTGTAGGAGGGAGAGAAAGAGAGAGAGAGAAAAAAAAAAACAAGAGAAGCGTGTGATGGAAAAGGCAGGAATGAGGCAACAAAAAGTGAAACCACATGACGTATGTTCGACAAACAAATAAAAGTGGTGAAAAAACATGGATGTGCTTGGCATGATGAGCACTCAGATTACAGACACTGTATCAACATGGATACATGCCAGGTGACAATCTGAGGGATTATGTAATTCAGTGCATGGCAATGTTGTTGACGCTTGTTTGACAGTAATATTTATACATGAATATGTTAACAGTGTGTGTTAACAGCATCATTCATGATATTCTGGGGGTTAACAATGGCAACAACAATAAACAATGACCAAACAACATCAACAACAACGACAACAAGAACAACAACAACAAAATACATCAACTTTCAAGTTCAAATGTCACCTGTGGAAATGTCAGTGCTGTACTGCGCTTTTTAAAATAAAACAAAACGGAGACAGATCACATTATACAAATGCAAGCAAGTCCTCTGATGACTTTGAGCTCCTCTGCATTGTGTAGATGCATATCTCAGAAAACATATATGTATTCCTCTAACACAAACAAACAAACAAAGAAATAAACAAATAAACAAACAAAAATCTCCCAATTATCAATTGTCAATCACAACTCCTAATGCTCATCTTTTAAAAGCACTGTCATAAATAAATTATTCATAAATATAGGTGTTTGGGCTCGGACTGAGAGCAAAGCCAAAGTCAAACCCACGGTGAAGACTGAGACGACACCACAGTCCTCTGGCTCAGAACAAACACAACGTTTATTCTTCACTGCAGCGCTTTTCTGCTATAAAAAAAGAGGGGAATGATTTCAAAGCCTCTCAAAAGGAGGAGTGTGTGTGTGTGTGTGTGTGTGTGCTGGGGGTGGGGGCACTGGCTAGTGGTAAAAAATGAACTGTGTCTGAATCGATCTGTTTTGTGGGGATAAAAGAAACAGAGAAGCTTATTTTTCCTCTCATATGACTTCACGGCACAGGTATGTAACATGGTCATTAGAGAGGAAAAAACGGAATACCCAATGGATTTTTCACACACACATACACACACACAGACGTCCCTCACAAAAGGGTGACAAAACACTTTGCTGACTCATCAAGGTTAACACAGCTTCTGACAGTTCAGCCTCTTCTGTCAGAACCTCCCTTTCTGCATGCCTCCAACCTCCTCTGTCACCTAGCAACTCTGCTGAAACTAGACCAGTAGCCTGAAGTGTGGAGAATGTTGTCATGTCCCATGCTGATGTTCAGATATCACATCAGTGAATCTGATCCCACGCCACTGGCTTAGTACATGTGTCTTCAGAAGATTTTAGAATATTGTTGAAGAGAGGAGAATATTATATTAGTGCCTCAGCAGTGAACGTATTTTAGTAAACTCTAGCACGAGTTCGTGCCAACAGAAAACTCAGAAACCTTCTTGTAAATGTTCTAGGGCTGGACCGGAATATTCGACTACTTGCATATTCGTTCGTTGGGTAGGTGTTCGGTTTTCAATTTTGGGATTCAGCCTTAGTGTTTGTTGTTACGCCATAACGAAGTTGTCCTACCCACTAGCCTACTTGTTCGGCCGGGTTGCGTCCAAAATCGCCGCGCCACGTCAGGTTTTTCCATTTCCTAAGCACGGCAAATATAAAGCCTGTCTTCTACGT
This sequence comes from Chanos chanos, assembly GCF_902362185.1. Taxonomy (NCBI): domain Eukaryota; kingdom Metazoa; phylum Chordata; class Actinopteri; order Gonorynchiformes; family Chanidae; genus Chanos; species Chanos chanos. Next base: position 21,657,343 of record NC_044507.1, on the reverse strand, counting down.
TACAGCAGTGCCTGTGCATTGTACAGTATGACGATCCGTAGCTGAAGACAGATTAGAAAGTTTGACAGACAAAGCAGCATTGGCTGCATTTTGCCTGTCATGTTTGTTTTGGTGTCCCAAGTGCCAACTTTCACCAGTGTCAGGGCAACCCTACATCATCGTGTCTGAAACTCCATTTTCCCTGTCCGCTTTACAACGCGCACCCGGCATTTTCAGATTGATGCACCTCAGAGAGCGTTTTCAAAAAGTATCGTTTTCGGTGGCGTAAAACGCTGTTTTAGTGTGGGTGGAAGGGCGAAACGGAGCACCAATTATGCGCTTTCAAATTTACCTGGGTTAGTGTGGACAGGGCAAAGAGAAAAGGTCTTTTATTAATAAATATCCACACAAACAACAATACTGTGGAATAACAGAATCCTTTAAAACGAACGCCTTTAAGTAAACTGAAAGAGACCTGTGGTGCTATACATCTCCGCCGAGAACGGAGAAATGTCTGGATCGGTCCTTCCCGAATCATGCTCAACCCCCCCGTTCCTACAGATGGACCTAACGAGGCAACAAAAAGCTTTGGGTTTTTTGGTCAAGAACTTTTGCGTCAAGTGACCTAGTTTACACGACCTACGCCAGCATCCTCTGACCTACTTCATCTGCGGCCAGTGCCTGCAGTGTTCTGCTCTTTGGGGCATTACCACAATCTGAGTGTGTGTGTGGCTACTCTTACAGACACAGTGGGACCAAGGCTTTCTTTACAGAGACTGATATCACAGATATGAAAATGTCACTTTCCAACAACAGGGATAATGAGTCGGATTATCCACATTATGAATGTGGGTTTTTTTTTTTTTTTTTCTTCCTGAGGTGGGCTGAAAAATGCAGGCTGGATGGGAACACGTGCCGTGGGTGTCCGCAGAGCCAGGCAGGGGGACAGAAAACAGGCTGATTAATGTGGGCGTGCGCGGAGGTGTTACAGGCGGCAAATGAGATATTAAATCATACAGTAACAACATCTGCCGCCTCTCTGTATCTGAACGAGGTGAACAGCCTCTGCTCAGACGTGACCTCATCCAGCGCGTTCTAACACGCGTAGCGTTTTGTCCGAACGCGATTTCCAAAATATGCTGACTTACGGATCACCCCGCTCCCTGCTCTACACGGCAGGTGACCCCGAGCACCCAAGCCCTCCAGAGTGGAGTGGCGGTGAGGTGTGAGGGGTGGAGCGCGTTCCGCGGCGAGCTGAAAATTGAGGCAAAAGCTTTCCAGTGTCCTCATAGATCCACCTGTCCAAAGTGATTAGCGTCAGAGGCCGGAGTCGCGGCGGGGCGGAGGGAGACGCATGCGACAGGCTCCTCCGCTCGACAGAAAAAAAGGTGATAAAGACCGGCCATTTGCAGCTCATGCTCCTAATCCTGCGTCTCAGCAGAGCCTCGAAGTCCACACCCTCCACTGCATCTCTGCTCTCCCTGTGTTTCTCTCATTCCACTCTCTCCTTCACCTCTTTTTCTGAGAAGAACAGGCTTTTCCCTCGTCTCCACTGTGCTCATATCTGTCTCGGGCACCGTGTTAGCACCGCACAGGGATAGAGAGACATAAGGAAATATACTGGAAAATAGATAGTGGTGAAGCAGAGATGCAGCAAAATTAAAAAAAAAAGATGAAAACTTTCCTCACCACTGCTAGACCTGGCACACGCACACACACGCACACACACACACACACACACACACACGCGGTGTATGGTCAGTGATAGGATCCAGTGTTTTATAGAGTGGTAGCAGCCATCTGTTTGCCAGCCTCCGTCACCTCCCACCGCCTACTTCTCCCATCAGCCCCGCTTCACTTCATACCTTCGCACCAAAAAAAACCCCCATCCCCACAGACAGTGGACGGCTTTTATTTCTTTAAAAGTGACTGCTCTAATTTCTGCTACTGAACCCAGATAGGTTGAACTGATGAAGCCACCTTCAGGTGCTTCCCTCATCGGTGATTCTGTAACTGCTTTTATCAGACGGGTCTGAGTCTTTTTTAGTTACATAAGCCAAGTTCAGCATCCGGCACACCCCCCCCTCCCCCCCCCCCCCACCGCCCCAAACGGCTCTGCGTCTACCGTTGGTCTGTGCCCTTTAACTCTCCATCACCACTCTGATGCAGCAGCGAGCAGCACGTCAAACGAAACAACCCTGTAATTGACAACGGAAAAACTATCTGTCAAACGCTGACAGGAAATGGTTAGCCCCCCCCCAAGTAGATGAGGATATGGTTTTGTTGGATGAGTGTTACTGCCCCCTTCCAACAATTTGCGTTACAAAGCTTTGAGTTAACACAAAGAGCCAATGATGTTCATCTTTCTGTTATGCTAATGACTAGGGCTGTAAGAAAATATCGACATACTTGAGTATCGCGATATTAAGTTTAGGGATATTGTATTGAAACTTCAAAAACACTGTATCGATTTTTAATTAACAGTTGACATGCAAAGATTCGTGGCAGACAGCGGTTCACTTTGTGTTGTGTTTAAACTCCCGACTGCTAGATAGCAGTGTTGTAATCTATCTTCAGCCATTTGACTCTTCCACTCCAATGTAACAACGTACACTGAGACAGGAAGTAGTGTAAGGGCGCGCTGCTAACATTAGCATTAGCAAACCTAGCTGACTAGTAACGTTACCACCGATGGCTGAATCCGAAAGAGTTAGACTGGCTCCCGTGGCGCACAGACCTAGAGCGTCAGCTAGATTTGCTAAAAAAAGTAGTGCTATGATGTTGGGTATTACAGGGACTGTGATAAATGCAAATGCAGATGCCACTGTTCTGATAGCATTAAAAAAGTAAACTTTTTTTTTTACTCAGATTTTATGCATCTGGTGGTGTGTTCTTTATACTATGACAGTTTTTCTAAAATTAGATTTAAAAAATCACAATATATCGCCTTGCTTACAGTATCGTAATACGTCGCACTATGCTGAACTGTAACCCCTGTATCATGATACGTATTGTACCACCAGATTCTTGTCAATACATAGCCCTACTGATGACTCACCTGTAAGATCATCCATCACCAACCAAAAATTACTCAAATATTCATTGCTCAGAATTATGAAAGCTGATAACACATACACTTGGAGTAAATACAGCCCCTCAAAAGATCCAGTAACTTTCACCTGAGATAACCTGTAAAACTCACACTCTGAGATGAACTCAGATGGGGGAATAGCCCATCTTCCAAGATCATCTGTTTTCTCTTTTTTTCCTTACGAAAGACCACGAAAGACCCATGAAACAACAGCACTGATTTGTAAATGCATGAACTAGCACTTTGGACACCAGAGAGCTGTGTAGACCAGTGAGAGCTCTCTCTGACCATCCCAGTGATGCTGGTTAGGACCAGTCTCAGCATTACATTTTCAGTTGCAAAGTCAAACATCTCACTTTTTTTTCTCCTGTCAAACCACTGACACTGGGCCAGTCAAAGGGCTAATGAACTAATTACACTAATTATCCCAAAGGAGCACTAACACAGACAAACTGAATGAAGGACCCCTGACAAATGGGTCTGTTAAAAAAGAGAGTTGTTCACATTTTTAGACTTAATGTGTAAACCAAAATCAGTTTCACAAGGATTCAGCTCCACCCATTCCACACTATTGGAGGGTCTCACCTCCGCCCCTATATAACCACTCATGGCCTCCGTCAGCTTCACGCTCTGTATGTCTCTACTAGATTCAGTTTACAAGATGGTGCTGAGGAGGGTGAAGCCATGGATCAAATTCTGAATGGTGCAAATTTTCATTAGACGGTTTATCATGTTGGCTAGGTTAGCAACTCAGGCGGACGCCTTTTTTGTTGGTTGAAAAACAGAAATGCGCCCAGAACTGAGAAGTTGTGGTGGGTTTATTACTTTACAAACAACATGGTAAAAGTGTATTATTACACATAGGCATGTGCATTTTTCTTTGCCAACATTTGGTAGCATAGATTTTAGGCTGTCCGAAGTATGGAAACAGTGGAAAACATATTTAATCACTTTTATAAGCATACTTAAAAAACACACAAGCTTAAAGTAATTATGCATGATCACATCAGAATATTCTTAAAAGATTTCAACTGCATTAGTGACTGTTTTTCAGCACTGCTGCACTGGGCAGACCTGTCTCTGAGCATTGTCATACTGGGCAGACCTGTCTCTGACCAGAAAAAAGAATCAACAAAGGAATCAGATTTAAGTGTTGTCCAGCAAAAGATTGCTTTAAAAACTAAAACTGTACAAGTCTCCAGTCTATTTTAAATGACCTTTGTGACTATGTGTGAAAAGAGGACAGGAATATGATCGTAATGAAACACAAAGGTAGAGAGCAGCTCACAAATCCAAAAGCTAAAATATTTATGCCTTTGAACAAAGCAAAACGCAGGGGACAAAAAAAAAAGTTAAGCAATAAAAACATATGATGTATGCTAGTGGAGATCACTTTGTTTTCCTGAGAAGGAGGCAAGAATTCCCATCACAAAAGGTACAAGCACTCTTTCATGAAAGGGAGCATAAAAACCCTCAGAGAGACTCTCCAGGAGACAGTATTTTAATGGGGAAGCTTCATCAGTGTGGAGAGAGGCCTTTCCCGGCTTGACAAGAGGGCTAATTTTTTGACTGGTGGAGGGACTGCTGTTTTTTTTTTCCACTGTGTGGGCAGTACAAGAGAAAAAAAATCTTTCTGACAGCTGGGAAAGGCTGGTTCAAGCTGTTCTCATTAAGGATCTAGTCCGAGCTGACAAACACGCCTCGGTCCTCTATGTGCTCCGGACATCCTCTACTAACAAAGCTAATATGTTCAGCCGTTCTCTGCTAGTGTGCGTCAGCGCGGTGAACAGAAGGAGCATACGCCGCTCCTCACAAACCTCACAGGCACTTCCCAAATCTCTAATTAGACCCAACCACACCATGGTGAGAGTTTCAATAACCATCTGATTTTCACTTGTCATTTTGATATAATATCCTCGTGGACCTGCTTCCCAAAAAAAAAAAAAAAAAAGGGAAAGAAAGAAGAAAAAGATGCCTGAGACTGATCTCTGTATGGAGAACTCATCCCAGACTCAGTCCTACTGAACCAGCCTCATGTGCACTGATGCTTCTCTACCAGTGTTTTAGAACGACACAAAAACACTTCCAAGTGTAAAGGGCTTTTTTTCCCCTCGGAAATTAGGTGTCACGGTCCCGGGAATGTTCTCTCGGACAACAGCCGAAAGGTTTTAATAGAGAAAACCGATCAGTTTAGCTTTCATCTTTTGTAATTTTGTGAAGTGGAATGATAAGTGAGTGCCCTTAAGTGTCCTCTTTAAAGGCTTAGGAGCCCGTTTCTGTTGTGCCGACGAACAAACTCTAAACACTACAACAAACAGCACAGCCCACAAGAGCTCAATGAACTGTTTCACCACTGTTCATCAGCACACAAAGCCAAACGCCAAAACTCCGTCTCCACTGCATACGTACCTGCATGCCGTGTCTTAGAGAGACCATGGGGACAGAGTGAAGAGAGAGAGAGAGAGTGTGGGGGTGTGTGTGTGTGTGTGTGTGGGTGTGGGTGTGGGTGGGAAGAGGTTAAAAACAGCTGTTTGCACATCGTTGTTGACAGGCTGTTGCTGGGCAGTACTTACAGCTTTTGGTTTGAATGGCGGCTGCACCTCCTTGTTCTCCAGTTTCTCCCAGTCCATGTAGCGGAAAAAGGCATGCTCCCTGATGTCGCGCTCCCCCTCAGGTCCACAGCCCAGACGCTTGCCTGGGTGCTTGGTCATCAGCTGAGAGAGAGACGGGTTGGGGGGTGGGGGTGGGGGTGTTAATCATGAATTACAAATTACAAAACTGTCAAACCTCAAATTACACATTACAAACTGTCAAAACCTCTTATTCTTTGCTGAACCTGGTCCACACAGCACAAAGGGACACAGGGCAGGAGTACTCATCATGTGTAAAAATTCAGTTTAACGGCTTTGTCTGAAAGAAAATTCGAGTTCACTTGGCGGGAGACGGAGAGGAAGAAGACACTGACATTGAAAATTCAGCCCTTTTTTTTCCACCAGGTTAAACACATTTTTCTTTTGCAGTCTCTGACTTCTGACTTCTCCCCCCACCCCCCACCCCCCACCCCCGACCCCAGCGTGCTGTGCGGTTTCCTCCAGAGGACCACGCAGTGGTGAATACAACAAAATGGTTTGGCTATTTTATTCCCGGTAAGGCGAGTTTAGCGTGTGCTCTGAGAGATTAAGCCAAGAGGGAGAAAGCTGAACAACTTGCTGCCTTTTTGTCGGTGGCTGGGCAAACATGAAAAATTGATGGTGGAGGAGTTAAAAAAAAAAAAAACCCAAGCGCTTTGTGAAGCGGACAAGGTAGCAGCCTGTGTGTGTGAGTGTGTGTGTGTGTGTGTGTATGTGTGTTAATGCCTGTGCATGTGTGTGTGTGTGTGTCTGTGTAGGTGTGTGTGTGTGTGTATGTGTGCTAATGCCTGTGCATGTGTGTGTGTCTGTGTAGGTCTGTGTGTGTATGTGTGTCTGTGTAGGTGTGTGTATGTCTGTGTGTGTGTGTGTGTGTGTGTGTGTGTATGTGTGTCTGTGTAGGGGTGTGTGTGTGCGCGTGTGTGTATGTGTGCTAATGCCTGTGCATGTGTGTGTGTGTGTGTGTGTGTGTAGGTGTGTGTGTATATGTGTGTCTGTGTAGGTGTGTGTGTATATGTGTGTCTATGTAGGGGTGTGTATGTGTGTGTGTGTGTGTGTATATGAGTGTCTGTGTAGGGGTGTGTGTGTGTGCGTGTGTGTATGTGTGCTGATGCCTGTGCATGTGTGTGTGTGTGTGTCTGTGTAGGTATGTGTGCATATGTGTGTCTGTGTAGGGGTGTGTGTTTGTGTGTGTGTGTGTGTCTGGTGGGGGGTTAGACAGAGCGGGGGGAGGGGGCTAAGCTTTAACCCTCAGTGGACCAGGCAGGACCTTGGTGGGCTGCCCAAACGCCCAGTAGCACGGTGCTTAACTTAAAGCCACACGCTCCGATGCGTTTGACAGCTCCATAATCATCTTTAATGCATGTGGCAAGAGCAGCTCACTCAGGGCTCACAGCTGGTCCACACAGTCCCCCAAGCCTGGGCCCCAGGAGAGGCATGCAGCAGTGTACCACTGAGCCTCTGTTCAGGGCCACCCTCTGATGTTTCACAGCCACCCCCCCCTCCCCAAAAAAAAACCAAAACCCAACCCTATAGTGAAGTCTTGGTATGTTAATCTATAGGAGCCTGAGAGACTTACTGAAGCTAAAGGATTGAGGAGGTGTTTCTCTGATCTTCACTCTCTCAGTATAGAAACCATCTCTACGTCTTGACTTCCTGACCTTTCCTCACCATCATGCCATGCCATGTAACAGCCCATCCGTGTTTGTTTGCATTCTGCCGACTCAAAGCTAATCTTGACTTTTTTCCCCCACGTGTTTATGTCCTTGCTTCACATGTCAATGCCCCTCCCCCCCCCACACACACACACAGGCCCTGTGTACACCTTATATTAAGATCTGATTTTGGTGATCTGATCACAAGTGGACAGCTCTGAAGTACAGGTGTGAACGCATCCGATGGGCATTGAGGTCGCGTCGAGATCCGATCACTCAGACCACATTCGGAGGTGGTTTGGACCGCATATGACCACATTCTTATGGCAGTGTAAACGCAAATGCGAACTCGACCACAATGAACGACCGCCTACTCAACTGACATCCTCTGTTTACGAGGAAGTACGAACTCATTCGCGTATGTACACATTCACTTGCCAACGGCATCATATTAAAGTGTGACAACAGGCAACAACAACAACAACACAGGCAAAATGGATACTGTTTTGATTTCTTCTTATTCTTCTTTTAATTTCTGACAGACTAGGCACGGGAAGTGCATTGATGCCTCCCGCTGATTAAAAACAACAACATTTAACGTGAAAAAGCTTAACATGCCTTAATGTTCCAAAACTGCGATCAACAGTCACCAGATTTCTCTAGGTCAGGGGTCTGCAACCTTTATTATCAAAAGAGCCTTAACGTCCCAAAACAGCAATCAATGATCACCAAATTTGTCTGATATCTCCCATGTCATAAGCACTATCTCCAATCACAAAAGCAAAACTGAAATTCAATGAAAGGGGTCACGTGTTGGAAATGATTTACGTGTTTATTCGCATGCAGAGCGGGGAAGTGCGATCTGATCTCAGTTCGTCACTGGAGATACGGATTCTAAAGCCAGGTGTGAACGGACGAACTTAGAGCTGTCCACTTCTGATGGGATCACCAAAATCGGATCTTAACGCAAGGTGTAAACAGGGCCATATACACACACATCTACACGTCTACACACACACACACACACACACACACAGAGGTTTGGCACCAGCAGTGAGGTCTCAGTGTTAAACCGCTCACTCCTGCTCAGCCCTCTCTTTGCATCCAAATGTCTCCTGAAGACAGGAGCTGAAAGATATCTTTCCATCGCCACAGTCTGTGATGTCTAAAGAGCCAGACCGAACGATTGAACACAGCAGGGATAGCAGCAGGCCTCAAAACGCCACACAAAATAAAAAAATAAATACATAACTCAATAAAAATGGAAGCGGCATCTGCCCTCTCCTATTCCACCAGACTTGGCATTTCCCTGGAGAGGTCTCACATCGGAAATGAGACTTCGCCACCACTGTCCCCAGACCCTGTGGAACCACAACTCTCATCTGCAACTCTACAGGAGGCATTAAAACCCATCCTCTCTGCCATTCACAAACACAAGAACAGAGAGGGGAATACGCACGAGTACTCACGAATACTCACACGCACACACACGCACACACACACACGCACACACACACACACAAAAACACACACACACACACACACACAAACACACACACATACACACAGACCTACAGTAGAGATAAAGTCCTCTATGTTGATTTGAGTGAAGGGAAATTAGCCAAATTCAGCCTGATATCCCAAAGCACTGGGCAGGACTCCATATATAAGATCCCCAGTATCTCTTGTTGGATCCACTCGCATTAGCACACCAGGCTGCACTTCAACTGATATTCACACTCAATTATCCCTGAAAACGGCACTGCTGCAGACAGAGCCTCCGTCAACGTCACAAACATCACCGCGGCATGTCACACAGTCTGCCTACATCATTACAGACAAGGCCTACTTTACAAATTGGTCATTAAATCTCCCTCAAACCAGGGGTCAGTCTGATCTGTGAACGTACTGTATGTTGGTTTGATGCGGAAAACCTCCCACTGTCCTCTAAGACAGCGGAGCCACTGAGTCACTGCACTCTACACAACGTCAGTTTCAGTACAGTGAGCCATTTCACTCTAGGTCAACAGTCCCACTGTTTTCATTAGGGAGAGAAAGACATAAACATGCTCACCATTAAATATGCACAATTCAACACACAATTCTGCTCACTAAAATCTAATGTTATATATACATACATCCACACACACACACATATGTATATATATATATGTATGTGCTTGTGTGTGTGGGAATGTTCAGCGTGTGTGTGTGTATGTGTATGTGTATGTATATGCATGAATATGTATGTATGCCACATATATGCTCTCTTTAAGTCAGGCAGAGATGCAGTTAGTCAGTCACTGGACCATAGGACTGACTGCTCCGCAGGGCGACGGGATGCACCTCACTCCTACTGTACAGCTCCACAGGAGAGCTGCACCACTGCCACTGCCCTGCACCTCAAATGAAGCTTAAGCACAGCCTGTCTTAACTCACACAATTTTCCAATCTGTTTTAAATGTCAGGGATTCACTTGGTATTCCTGCACTATTTTGGTAGGGATTGTTGGTAAGGGCGCCGGGATCTGACGGTTTCACTGCAGTGCGAACTTAAGCTATTAGAGCCAGTTCTGCAAGCACTTTTAACAGATCCCCTCAGCAGAAAGAACTCATCAAGACAATGAGAAGTGCAGGGAGAGAGAGAGACAGAGAGAGAGAGAGAGAGAGAGAGAGAGAGAGAGAGAGAGAGAGAGAGAGAGAGAGAGAGAGAGACAGAGATAGAGAGAGAGAGAGAGATAGAGATAGAGAGAGAGAGAGATAGAGAGAGAGAGAGACAGAGAGAGAGAGAGAGAGAGAGAGATAGAGAGAGAGAGACAGAGAGAGAGAGAGAGATAGAGAGAGAGAGAGAGAGAGAGAGAGAGAGACAGAGACAGAGATAGAGAGAGAGAGAGAGAGAGATAGAGAGAGAGAGAGAGAGAGACAGACAGAGAGATGATGAAAGCCAGAGTGTGTGAGAGAGATGTGTCGCTAGAGAAGGCTGAATAAGAAGAGTCGTAGAGGGTGAGAAAAAAGGAAAAGAGAGAGAGAGAGAGAGAGAGACAGAGAGAGAGAGAGAGAGAAAGAAAGAGAGAGAGAGAGAGAGAGAGAGAGAGAGAGAGATGAAGTAAGTCTTTTGTTTGGCACAATTTCCTTTTCCTGTATGTTGCATTTTCCTGAAGTCGGTCACAGGAGAGGCTGTCAGGATTCTGAAGCCTGGGAGAGTTGATTCATTATTTAAGGCTCACATTAGCATGTATCTATTAGAGTGGATCTCCCGTTGGCCGTACCTGCCCAGGCACTCCTCACTGCTATTTTACATTCCGCGAATCAGATTCTCCTCAGTAAGAAGACTACGCCAAACAAAGGGAGGAAACACAAGAGGGAACCATCACTCACACTGAATCACAGATAATAAAAATCTTTCCACTGGCAAATCTGTTAAGTTCCACTCTTTCCTCCGCACAGGGGGGATTTTGCATCTCGATAGCATTTCCCTGCCTCTTATTCTTCAAAAATCTCTTTTCTCCTCTCCCATATGCTACTGAAGCATGTCAGTGACACGGAGAGAGAACAAAAGCCACAGGAACGGTGAGCGGGGATCAGAGGAGAGAAGGTGTGTGATATTCTTTGCTGCCATACTCCAAGGTGGAAACTAAGAGAGCAAAGACACCAGAGTTCACAAAGAGGCTTCTGTCAGCATATTCTGTTCTCAGTCTAGCACAAATGCCATTCAGCCCCAGTCTGGACCAGTTTACATTCATGTTCTCCGCACCATAAGAGAGACATGAAATAAAAATCTTCAGGGGTTAAGGTACAGCCACAGCCTGTAGACACAGACTTTCCAGACTCATCTCGGTTAAGGGTGGTTTTTTGTGTGCTGTAATCAACTGGGTAAGGTGGATCACCGAGCAAGAAGTGTGTGTGTGTGTTTCCGCGTGCACGCGTGTGTCTTATGTTACCTAGAGGAGCACTGCCCAGACATAACTGGAGTGCAGCTCATGTCCGAAGGGAAAACCCATGTGATTCTGACGTGCATATCGATTAGATCGATAAGGACAGGTTAGAGGTCACGGTATTTTCAAAGCCGCCAAGAGTGGCCAGCGATGGCGTTAAGAGAATGATTTTGTGGAGCGCTACTGTTTGCGCGCGTCAGTGCTAGTTTTCTCATTAAAACTAACTGCAGGCTAAGAGCTTCTGCTCAATACAGACGAGGGGAAGTCGGGTAAACACATGACGGGAGAGGGAAGGGCATTGCTGGAGAAGAACGGGGGTTTGATTTGATGGAGAGAGATTCTTTTAAATAGCGAGTCGAGAGGCCATGATTAGCGTCGCACGCTGGCCTGAAGACTGTTAGCGCCAATAACATCATCACCGATCACCACGCTCGGCTCAGACGAAAGCGCTTGTCTTGCGTCTCTTACAGAGGAGCACCAACTGCTTGGGTTTCCACACACTGCTTGTCATTCACCAGTAACAACAGAAGAAAAACCAACAACAACAACATTTCATTGCGGCGCAGCTAATTATGCAGGCTAATTTCACTGGCCCCCTGTGTTGGCTTGTGTAATCAAAACAACAGGGACTGGGGAAAAAAAAAAAAACATGGACTTTATTACACTCGACAATTACCAGGTGATTAGTTTTAACCACGCAACACTCAATAGTTTATCAGCGTGTTGATAACCTTGTTCCAAAACCACGTCTACTCATAATACTTACATATGGACATTTGTAAGAGAGAGCGATTTAGCTCGAAGCAGATTTTCATACATGTCTGATTCTGCAGAGCTAATACATTAAAATATTTCGCTAGTTAGTTAGTTAGTTAGTTAGATAGTTAGTTAGTTAGTTAGTAAGTGAGTTAGTGAGTTAGTGAGTTAGTTAGTTAGTTCGTTCGTTATCCATTCTGTTTTCCAGGCATTATAAAGAGCAGATTTGTTTTTGAGTAAACAGTGACACACCAGACTGAAGTCGGCTGGTGTTCCCTGTCCCTGAGTTTCCAAACGTCAGCCTTGGGAGATCTCTTGGCAAGCTGTTCTATGTCTAACTCTGTACAATCTCTAATTCAGCTCATCTTTAGTCCAAATGGGTTCCCAGAACCGGGGTTAAGCATGGTTCTGGCCCGTGGCCTGAGCTGAACATGGCGTGTTCAGGGTGAGGGTGCCTGCTTACCCCTTTGCAGATGGCCACAGCTTCCTTGGACATGGATTTGGGATAGGACACGTGGTGCTCCATGATGGACTGAAACAGCTCATCTTCATCCTCCCCATCAAACGGGGGCTGCAGGTGAACACACAGGACACACAAATTCACCGGCCATCAGGAAATACCAAGGTTACTAATACAACTGAAACTGAAAACATAACAAAAACAAAAACATACTGGTTAAATGAGATTAAAAAAAAAAAAAACAACATTCAGGAAGCCAAAACTGAACTGAAATCAAAGCCGTTTCCTCTAAAATAAAATGACGTGAGATAAAAAAGACTTTTTTTCTGTGTTTTTTTTCTCCAAAAGTGGATTGGAAGGCTGCTCATTTTTCTGCCTGACAGAGTGAAGGTGGCAGTCACTAAATAAAGATAAATTGTGAAAAGGGGCCTTTACAGCCAGACCATCTGAGCCAGACCAGGGGCTGGAGTGGCTGACCTTGGCAGAGTCCCAGGCACTGAAGCCTAGGCTGAGGAGAATGACACACAGCCTTGTGTGGTACTTCTGTTCTGCACTTTGATAAAATAACAAAATAATAAAAAAGTATATGTATTTGTTTGTACAAGGGGTATGAGGCACTAAAATAAAACAGTACAGACAGACAGACACACACATACACACACACAAAGTGTAGGTCTCTTGGACCCAGTTAAGGGTGAGTTAGTTTGACATCAAAGTCAACATGACTCCTGGTGAGAAACTCAACACCAGGCTCTTTAAAAAGGATTAGTGCTTATTTGTAACTTGGATTAAGTTGTACTCCTATTCCTGGGGATTAATTTAGACATGCTAAAAAACACAACTAAGAATTAAGACACACTTTTTTTTTTTTTAAATAAAACACCTTTTTATATCAGTGGCATTCAAAGTATGACTGAGTCAAACTTATATTCAATAACTATCTACAGTAGCTATTGCTTTGTAATAAGAGCATAGCAAAAGTAAATCTACTAAAATGATGTATTCGGAGTTCAAGCCAGTTTCTATTACTGGATCTGTGCCCTTCCTCTTAATGTCACCTGCACACCAAATACTTTATTGCTATAACATTGGACTAATCTATGGTTTTACAGTGTAATTTATTGTGATTTCACGACTGAGGTAATATTGCTATTGTTATTTGGGATTGTCTAGAGTGACCTTCGAACTTTTCCGCTTAAGGATGACTCAGCTGGCCCGTTTCCCCATCAGAAACAATCGAGGGGAGATTGGGAGTGTTCAGTGCCGGCCGGTTCCAGAATCATTCATAAATAATGAGTGAGCCGGGGACAGTGGGGAATGCCTGGTGTCAGTCTGGACAAATCTGATGGACTTCATTAATACAAACTGACCTTGAATGAGGAGGTATTCCTAGCCAAAGCACAGAGAGAAATGGGCCAGTTCTAAAACACAGTGGTAACCCTCTGCGAGTGTGTGTGTGTTGTGTGTGTATGGGTGTGTGTGTGCGTGTGTGTGTGTGTGTGTGTGACAGAGGGGGAATCAGAGCTGGAATCTAAATCAGTTCCCTCTAGACCCAGATCCATTCACTGATACTCAGACCCAGATCTCTGACCAAAAGCAATGTTCAAAGACAGAGCAATTATGCCAAATTCTTTATCTCTGATTTCACTGTGAGCAGTACAAGAAGACTATTAATGACTCTAACCACTTTAAAACTGAATAAAATCTGTTTGCATTTGGTCACTTCGTTATTTGAAAAACAGCTTCTTAGCTAATATTATCAGTCCAACAGTTAGGGTTTGTATGCAACTAATCATTTAGCATGTAGCTATTCGCAAGTCAGCAATCTCTGTATGATTAGCATTAATAACTGCTTTGTCAACAATTAGCTAGACAAAAATCTTCATATGATTAGCATTCCTAACTGCTCTCACAGTTACTATTATATAATCATATGGCCATATCATTTTCACACTGATAGAATTCACCTGGGTCCAAACCCAAGGTCCTGACTCTGAGGCTGCTGTTCCCTCTGTCCTCTGAACAGATTTTCAGACCAGAACCACAAGGCCAGGAGTCCACCTATGGTGTGTGTATGTGTGTGTGTGTGTGTGTGTGTGTGTGAGGGCGTGAATGGACCCCATGTCCCCATGAGGACATAAATATCTGACAAAGACTTGCCAGATCTATTTGGGATCTTTTTCCAAAACTTTTAGTGTTATTGTTAAAACGAAATGAACAAAAACATATTTTTCCTTACGGTTAAGTTATGGATATTTAGACAGAGTACAATGGAAGTCAGTGGGAAATACCAGCAGACAAAGGCAAACATATGTGTGTGTGTGTGTGTGTGTGTGTGTGTGTGTGTGTATCCAGTATCACCTGTCCTGCCAGCATCTCGTAGAGCAGCACTCCAAATGCCCACCAGTCCACGGATTTGCCATACGGTTGGTAGGCAATGATCTGGAGAGAAAAAAAAAACCCAGGAATTCATAAGCAGTGCAGGACACAGCTGCAGCCCAAGTCACCCGTGACCACAGCCAATCAGCGCCTGGGAGTAGAGAGTCCAAGGGCAATGCAGAGAGGAGCACTACTGAAACAGCATGTCATGTCCTGTCTGTCAGGAGGCGCCAGGTCTTCTCCCACAGGTTGGCTGACCGAATGGGCTGGTGTTCAACATGGTTTTTGCAGATGAAAAAAAAAAACAAAAAACAGACATTGGATTGTAATAGCTCAGGCCTTTCTGATCTGGATCGCCTCAGAACAACAGAAGGTTCCAGAAGCCTTGTGGTCAGGCTAGCTATTACTGACAAAGACAT
>NC_044507.1:21627043-21632043 GCF_902362185.1 Chanos chanos | reverse complement strand
CGGCCTCCTCCCCTCCTGGACTCAGACACATCCCACTGCACAGAGACAAACAACACTGCACCTTTCCATATCACACTCGTCTGTGTGTGTGTCTGTGTGTGTGTGTGTGTGTGTGTGTGTGTGTGCGCGTGTCAGAGAGAGAGACAGAGAGAGAGAAAGACACTTTAATACTAGAAGCCCAGTTCTCCATACTAAATAGAAGGTAAAATATATACCTGAGCTCTCTCTCTCTCTCACACACACACACACACACACACATCTCACTGCAGTCACAAACGTCACTAAGACACACACAGACACAGACACACACACACACACACACACTTCATAAAGCTGATTTTTTTTCCCTCTAAGTGTGTGAAAGCTGCACTCATTTTAATTCAACTTCAAGGTCAAGAAGAAAATCCCTCCACGGGGAATAAAAAAAAAAAGTCCAGCCTGAGGAGGAAAGTTTGAGGGCAAAAAAAAAAAAGTTCTGCCTTCCTGTTACCTTTGAGATAAATATGCACATATTGAAATGAGCGTATGTCTGTGTGTTTTGTTTTAAAGCACGGCCCAGATGGAGCCCTTCTGATGGCTCTATGTAAATAGAAAACAGAGAGAGAGAGAGTCAAACTTCAACTTCACACAGTGCACCATCTGCTCTTCAAGGCTTCTGTATTTCTGCCCACCCCGTCTCCTCCTGCACCACTGTAAACCTACCACCTTAACCAGTTCTCTGCCTCTCCGTGAGAGCTCCACGGACTGCATCAGGAATCAGACCCACTACACACACATCAAACCAGCTTAGGACATGAACATTTTCTATCACAAACAACCCGAACCTGTTTCTGATCGCTTACGTTCCTCCGCATTTCATCTGAATCTGAATCGACACAGCCTCTCTGCCAAAACCGCTGGGCACTAAAGTGAATTACGGCCTTGCTTTAAAAATGACCAGTCAAATGAATGATGTATTTTAATGTCTTTTGGGTGAGGACATCCTTTATTCTGATGTTCTCAGATGTGAAAGGTCTGAATCCTAATGTTAACGCAGAGTAAAATAACGAGCGTTACGTGTCAGAGGTATTGCGTAATGAGAATATGACTGCACGGTTATCTCACTGACGGGGCGGACTGCTCCAGGCCTCCTCAGGCAGGGAGAGGGTTCCGGAAAAACAGGCTGAGTGATGGAGGGGGAAGAGGTGACGGAGGACATGGTTTTCCTATGGGGCGATGGAGAGAGAATCAAACCGTGCCATCAACTAATGAGCCAGACAGAAGGTCTCTACCAAAGTCCACGTCTACACATCGATAACATTTTAGAGGCAGGTTGCCATGGCAACTGCCAGCCTCTGGAACACGAGCCTACATAGACAATGCTCACACGCTTTCTCTCCTTTTTTTCCCCTCCCTATCTATCTCTCTCTCCCCCCGCCCACCTTTTCTCTCTATCTCTCTTTTTACTCTGCAATTCCTCCCTCTCTTTCTTCCATCCAGCGAGAGTCGGAGGTGTGTGAGTGTCCTTGTGGGTGAAGGCACTACCCGCTGAGAGATGCTACAGGACCACTATGTGTGAGAGAACTGTCTGTAAGAACAGAGAGAGAGAGAAGGACAGAGCGAAGATGGTCAGAGAGGGAGGAGATTGTGAGGTCGGGGGGGAGGGGGGGTACCTTTCCAAAGCTGCCCTTTCCCAGCACCATGAGGAAGTTGAAGTCGGAGAGTTTCATGCGGTCCCGGTTTCCGTTGTTGTCGAATTTGGAGATGGCATTTGAGGAGGAGCCGTCCGTGGTCTTGGGCCCAATTTTGGCTCTCTGAGCAGAAGCAGAACATATTACCATCACTCTGAGCAGAACCAGAACATATTACCACCTCAGTGACAAACACACACACACACACGAACACGCGCACACACACAAAAAATCGCACGCACACGCGTGCGCACACACACACACACAATTGCGCACGCACACACACACACACCCTAAACAGCCACAAACACAAGCACACACACATATACACACACAACTACACAGCCACACATGCACCTACACACACAGAGATACACACACACACACATTCACTGTCCCAATGACAAACAGCAGCGTGCCGTCTGAGATACACTGAAATGCCGTGGGGAGTGAGAGAGTTCTGCTGAACTTCACAGATGGGACATTGTATAAAAACCAGTGATGAGAGTGTGACACAGAGGTCTGCAGACATGGTTCCTTGTCCTGCACACACTCCAATGTTATCTGCCCTGTTTAGAGTTGCACAAGAACTCTTCAGATTTGCAGGGTACAAACAAGCTAGTTCACCTCTTCTGAATGTGAAAGAGTGCATGCATGTGTGTTTTGTTTTGTGAGTGTGTGTGTGTGTGAGAGAGTCTGTGCATGTGCGCATATGTATGTGTGTGTTTTGTGAGTGTGTGTGTGTTTGTGTGTGTGAGAGAGAGTCTGTGCATGTGTGAGTGCGCATATGTATGTGTGTGTTTTGTGAGTGTGTGTGTGTGTGTGTGTTTTGTTTTGTGAGTGTGTGTGAGAGAGTCTGTGCGTGTGCACATATGTGTGTGTGTGTGTGAGAGAGAGTCTGTGCGTGTGTGTGTGCGCATATGTATGTGTGTGTGCGTGTGTGTATGTGCATGTGTGTATGTGTGTGTATATGTTTGTATGTGTGTTTTATGTGCATGTGTGTGTGTATGTGCCTTGGAAAGCATAAGTGAACAGAAAGTTAATGAGTGTGTGTGCATTGTGGAAAGCAGGACTGTGTGTGTGTGTGTGTGTGTGTGTGTGAGAGTGTGTGACACTCTTCCTGGGTGGGAGCTTAATTTCTGGCATCCAATCTCGGTGTCCAACCTGGCACAGAGCGAACTGACAGACGGACCTGGATGTCTGTGTTTGTGTGTGTGTGTGTGTGTGTGTGTCTGTTTCACAGGCCTCAGTGATTAACCTGTTTGGCAGAAGACTAAGGGGAAAGCACTCTACTGATTCCTTCACTCAGCAGCTCTCTCTCTCTCACAGCCTACACACACACACACACACACGTACACACACACGCACACGCACACACAGCCCCACACACACACACACACACACACGTACACAGCCACACACACACACACACACGCGCACACACACACACACACACACACAGCCCCTCCTACACAGCCACACACACACACACACACACACACACCTACACAGCCACACACAAAAGCCTGAAGACTCAAAGGGCTTTAAGAGTCCATAGAGACAGATGTGTACAGATATACTTATGAGCTGTTACTAAAACCTGTTACTGATGTAGACTATATTCAGACTGGGTTGAAGGGACACTGTTGACTTAGACACTGCTCATCTCCTCTGACACATTTCTCATTGGGTTTCATCACTTACCACTATTTCTCCAACAGCTACACATTTCCCTCCTTAATCATTTCTCCAACAGCTAAACATTTCCCTCCATAGTCTACACTCTCTTTTCTCTGTCTCTCTCTTGTTTTTTCTCTGTTTCTCCCTCTCTCTCTCTCTCTTTCTCACTGTTGCTTGGAGTACATTCAGTTCTAATTTCCAAACTTCTCTTGCCATATTGTGAGGCAGGCAGATGGCTAAGTCTAGTCTGCTCTTGCCATATTGTGAGACAGGCAGAGGACTCAGTCTAGCATAGAATCCCATTAACCCCACTCCTAGAGTTCAGTGTCAATTCTTCACACCGCCCCTACATACACACAGCCTGGTCTACCACCCAAGACCCTCTCTCTCTATCTCTCTCTCTCTCTCTCTCTCTTTCACTAACAACCTCTTTCTCTCCCACACTCTCCTTCATCTCTGTTCTCTTTCTCTCTCTATCTCTTTTACTAACAACCTCTTTCTCTCCTGCCCTCTCCATCTCTCTGTCTGCCTCCCTCATATTCTCTCTCATTCAGTTCCTCTTTCAATCTGCCTTTCTTTATATTTCAAGCTCTACCTCATTCTCTCCCAATTCCCCCTGTTTCTCCTTCTGCCTCTCTCTCTCTCCCCATGGTCATAACTCTCCCTTCTCTCTCTCTCTCTCTGTACTGTCTGTCTCTGAAGGTCATGGTTCTGATGGACCCACACACAGACAGGCTGTTACACAGGGACATGAAGCCTCCAGGGAAAAGCCATCTTAGAAGCTCAGGTCTTCCCGCCAAAATCACAGAGCTGGAAATGAGCCACATTGATCTCAGCTCTCACAAACAGCACCAATCATCTCACGCACACATGCACACACACACACACACACACACACACACATACACACTGTTCTATGAATCTCTGGGTTTCTGGGCTCCGATTAGCTCCATGGTGGTCCGGTTGGTTCATTACAGGCCTAATTGTAATTGTAATTGTAATTGTAATTTTAACTCTAATTCTAATTCTCATTCTAACTCTAATGCTAATTCTAAATTCTAAATTCTAATTCCTTGCTTGGTGCTTGGTCACTTATGGGGTGACTCAACCATAAGCTCTTTATTAAGCATTACCTTCATGGAGTCTAACACAGCTCACATGTTTATCATAAAGAGTCCTCCCCTATCTGAGTCAAAGTCAGATGATGACTCTCATCGGCCCTCACAAAAAGGACAGAAAAGAGAAAGAGAAAGATGCAGAGAGAGAGAGGGAGAGAGGGGGGGGGAAGAGAGAGAGAGAGAGAGAGAGAGAGTGAGAGAGAGGGAGAAAAAGAGAGAGAGAGAGAAAGAGGGGGAGAAAAAATGAGAGAGAGAAAGAGAGTGAGAGAGAGAGAGAAAAAGAGAGAGAGAGAGAGAGGGAGAAAAAGAGAGGGGGGGGGGGAGTTAGTGGTAAATAAGAGAGGAGAGCAGACAAATGCTAATCTCTGAAGATTTCCTCAGAGCGGGATGCAGTGCATTCAGAACGCTTGGCTGCACACAAATACCTCCGCTTCTTTGCAGTATTGTGTCAGGAGGGGCTGGGAGTGGATAGGCGGAAAAAAAAGAAAGAAAAAGAAGGGGAGAGAGAGAGAGAGAGGGAAAGGAAGAAAGC
>NC_044507.1:21607043-21619543 GCF_902362185.1 Chanos chanos | reverse complement strand
ACCTTAACAGGACCAGGTCTACAGACAGGGATCTGCTTTACCCTAACAGGACCAGGTCTACAGACAGGGATCTGCTTTACCTTAACAGGACCAGGTCTACAGACAGGGATCTGCTTTACCCTAACAGGACCAGGTCTACAGACAGGGATCTGCTTTACCCTAACAGGACCAGGTCTACAGACAGGGATCTGCTTTACCCTAACAGGACCAGGTCTACAGACAGACATCTGCTTTACCTTAACAGGACCAGGTCTACAGACAGGGATCTGCTTTACCCTAACAGGACCAGGTCTTCAGACAGGGATCTGCTTTACCCTAACAGGACCAGGTCTACAGACAGACATCTGCTTTACCCTAACAGGACCAGGTCTACAGACAGAGATCTGCTTTACCCTGAGCAGAGCCCACTCAGAACGAGCTTTATTAGGTAACTATGATGAGTCATTGCTCCATTGCCCGCTTTACAGCTGCTTCATTCTGGTGCACATCAGAAAAATGACATATTCTGTTGCATTTCATTCTCTCATTTCTGCTTCCCCATAGGACGCAAATCTTCGGTGACACCAGAGGAGAAATTTCACCGTAATCTGCAGATCTGCCAGACGAACAATGAACATCTGAGTCATAAATTGGCATAAAGAGCCCCTGATAGATTTCTCACTGAATCCGTGTGGAAAAGGTTTACATTACGTCATTTCGGAACAGACTGTCTTATTCGTTTGACACTGTGTTGTTTATGAGTTGTGTATGTGTGTGTGTTTCTGTGTGTGTGTGTGTGTGTAAGCGACTTGGCAGGACTTCCAGAGTTTGCCACAGTGAAGATATTGGGCAGACGTTAAGGAGCGTTTGTACAGTCAAAATTCCTTTTCCTGTCCATCCCAGTCAGTAAACACTGGGATGTCATTCCCTCTCACTCACTCAGTAAACACTGGGATGTCATTCCCTCTCACTCACTCAGTAAACACTGGGATGTCATTCCCTCTCACTCACTGCATTTCCATTGATCGCTTTCCCGGCCAGGGAAGGGGTCCTTAATGGAAATGAATAAAAGAGATGCGTTAATTGGTGCTGAAGAGGTTACGGGTGATGAAATAATCGATGACAGGGTTTTGCTTAATGCCCTACACACACACACACACACACACACACACACACACACACACTGGCGTTAACCAGTTCCTCGAAGTATCTGCATCTCACAAACACTCTCTCTCTCTCTCTGTATTAGAGAAACAATCCCCAATTGCAAAGTAAGCTAACACACTGTCATTGGAAAAGTAGGATCTGATTGACAACCTCGTACAAGATTGGTCTGGGACATAGAGTTTCCTATTTCTCAAAGCAGGTCTTCACTAACTCAAAAGAAAAGAAAAAAGATTCAACAACTTTAGGAATATTTTAAACAATGGTACATCAAGAAGCCTGTGATGTCTGCTGAATAGCCTTACTAATGACTTCCAGTTTTCGGTGACTGTCTGTCTAAGGGATACCATGTGTCAAGGTGTGCCTATCAGATCTCTGAGGTTAACTAGTGGACTGTGATTAACTTCGCAGGGCTTCTTCAGTATGTAGCAGGATGTTAGCATGCTATATGTGAACAGAGTTTGCTGTGTAAAATTCAAACCAAGGCAGAAAAGCAATGGCTGTGAGCATGTGACCAATCACGTGACAGCTGTGTGATGCTCTCTTTAAAATGTCAGAGTGTGTAAGACTAGGAGAGGACCAGCCGCCCCAGGCCGGCCTTTTTTTAATCAGCCATCATGTGTTTTGTTGTTTGGTTATTTGTTTGTTTGTTTGTTTTTTTTGTGGCGGAGTGCCTATAAGGTGGCAGCAGCACTTCTCATACCACCGCCCCTCTGTTCTGACTCCCTCTGCTCTGACCCCCTCTGTTCTGACTCCCTCTGTTCTGACTCCCTCTGTTCTGACCCCCTCTGTTCTGACTCCCTCTGTTCTGACTCCCTCTGTTCTGACCCCCTCTGTTCTGACTCCCTCTGTTCTGACTCCCTCTGCTCTGACCCCCTCTGTTCTGACTCCCTCTGCTCTGACTCCCTCTGCTCTGACTCCCTCTGCTCTGACTCCCTCTGTTCTGACTCTCTCTGCTCTGACTCCCGCTGTTCTGACCCCCTCTGCTCTGACTTGCTCTGTTCTGACCCCCTCTGCTCTGACTCCCTCTGCTCTGGCTCCCTCTGCTCTGACTCCCGCACTGACATCTCGTTACAGCAGACTACACGGTCACGTACGCCGAGGGGGGGGGGGCATGCCAACACAATACGTTAACAGAATATGGTGTGGAGAAATGTAAGTGTCTTTTGAACAAAAGAGAAATAAAAAGGTCAAAACATGGAAAAAAAATCTAATTAAAGCAAGAAAGTTCTGCATGAGAGAAGACAAGACATCTTTTCAGTGCACTCACTAAAACATTCACAGTAGGTAATATCACAAAGAGTTTTTCTCAGGCTGATTTCATCATTTATTAGCTCTGAACACAAGAACTCAACCATATATTTCTGGCATGTCCACCCTCTAACTCTCAGTTCCTCTACTTTACACATCTGCTAGAAGGTCCACTCCCAATTCTGAGAGATCGTTATGGATCTGTTGGAATATAACTCTCTTACTCTGAGAGATCATAATGGATCTGTTGGAATATCTCTTCTCTAACTCTGAATCGTTAGAAATCTTCTGGCATATCACTAGATCTGGACATCTAACCCAACTGTAACATTCTGCACCCTGAAACCACATGCCAACATCTCGAGCAAAGTGAACTGAACCAAGTCACAGAGGAGCCTGCGAGAGAGCACTGACAAAGACGTCTCTCTCTGCTCTGATACTGTACTCCACATGCTGTCCGCCATCCACGTGGGAAGGTGACCATGTCCTTAACCCCAACTCACACACATACCTGGCCCTTAACCCCAACTCACACACACACCATGCCCTTAACCCCAACTCATACACACACCATGCCCTTAACTCCATCACACACACACACCATGCCCTTAACTCCATCACACACACACCATGCCCTTAACCCCAACTCACACACACACCATGCCCTTAACCCCATCACACACACACCATGCCCTTAACCCCAACTCACACACACACCATGCCCTTAACTCCATCACACACACACACCATGCCCTTAACTCCATCACACACACACCATGCCCTTAACCCCAACTCACACACACACCTGGCCCTTAACCCCAACTCACACACACACACCATGCCCTTAACCCCAACTCACACACACACCATGCCCTTAACCCCATCACGCACACACCTCACCCTTAACCCCATCACACACACACACCATGCCCTTAACCCCAACTCACACACACACCTCACCCTTAACCCCATCACACACAGGTCCAGAGAGAAGGAATTAAAGAATCTAGGTAAATCGTTTGGATTCTTGACCATACCAAATGCCCAAATGCTTGACCATACCAAATGCCCAAATGCTTGACCACACCAAATGAGCAAATGCTGGTTTACATGTGTATATGTGAGTGTGTGCAGAGTGTTTGTGTGACTCATGTATAAACAATTGCTTAGCCCATGATATCTCTGTGTCTGTATATATGTAAACATTTTCTCTGGCACAGGGAGAATGTGAGTGTGTGTGACATTCATGGCCATGTACTTGTGTGTGTGTGTGTGTGTGTGTGTGAAAAGACTGAAGATTATAATATTATAGGGGCTTTCTCACCAGCCGTCCACTCCCTGTTTCTGCAGCTCAGATATGCCGAAGGACAGAGAGCCCATGAAGTCATTCCTGCTGGTCAGATCCCAGTCCCACACTTCCACTGACAGACGACGGTCCTTATCAGGCTCCTTCAGTTTGCTACCAACCAGACAGAACGGCATAGAGAGAGAGACAGACAGACAGAGACAGAGACAGAGAAAGAGAGAGAGAGAGAGAGAGAGAGAGGGAGGGAGGGAGAGGGAGGGAGGGAGAGAGACAGAGAGAGAGAGAGAGAGAGAGGGAGGGAGGGAGAGAGACAGAGAGAGAGGGAGAGAAATGCCATGAAGTTGGAACAAATAAAAGAAAACCAGAGGGCTCTTCCATTATGTTTCTCACATGAAAAATCCCTGATCCTTGAGGCAAAGCCTGGAAATATTCACACAAACAATACACCAGACACTCAGAGCTGTTCAGGGAGGCACACTTGGTTCAGAGGAGAAATTCTCTTTTGTTTTGTTTTTTTTTTGTTTTCTTTTCTTTTCTTTTTACTTACAATGTAAAGGTCTCGTTCCAGGTTGGGTTCAGGCAACACTTGATGGTTTTGGTTTTTTGTTTGCTCTCGCTCTTTGGGTCAGGGATGAGTTTCAGCTTGACGTAGGGGTCAGACAGGCCGTTTGGATCCATGGGTACCAGGTTTTTCGCCTCTTTGACTGAGCAAACACAACAACAGAGCACATAGCTATTACCCCTAACATGCTGCACCACTCATACAAACAGGACAACAGGCGCCTGTAAAAGGCTTATACACACACACACACACACACACACACACACATTACAATCCGCTCATGAAGAAGAACGTGGGATCTAATTGAAATTGATGGTGGCTGTGTGGACTAATTTCTCTGGCTTTTGTCCTCTGCTCTTGTTTGGCAGAAAATGAGTGTGGACTGTGGAAAGAGCTGTACTATGAGTCCGGTAATTGGGGTTGACCTTAGCACTTGACCAGCACAACAATTAGCCCCTGGAGGCAGCGCGGGGGCCTTGAGATTTTGCGGTGGGGGTGTAATTTCCATAAGGCGTGCGGAGGTAAAAAACCCAGTCCCTCATTAAGAGAGCGCTGGTACTGCAGCAGAGAGACTGTACCCTGCCTCTGTTCTGAGTCCTCTCTGTCTCCTCAATACGCCTGCAATTATAAACGCACTGTGTGTGTGTGTGTGTGTGTGTGTGTGTGTGTGTGTGTGTGTGGATACGGTTACAGCTGTCACTGTTCTAATGACAGCTACACACAACCACGCTTTTCCTGCGAGCCAATGAGAAAGAGAGGACTGAAGACCGGGGTGAGGGGAACTATATTTCGATGACGACGCTACATCCCGTACTGTGACATTCAGCTGTTCTGTGCTGGCGCTGGTAATTTAAATAACAGAGGAAACTAACATGTGTTAAGATAAGCGGGTTTACCCACAGTGACTGGCACAGCCGTGCCACCCACGTGGTTCAGAATGCAGCCGCGTTATTAGCATACGAGTGCCTAACCCCTGTCCATCACTCTTAACGCCATGCGAGTGCCTAACCCTGCCCAACACTCTTAACGCCATAAGATTTTCTAGGTATGGTCAGAGCGAAGTGTTTAAGGAAAAATATGTGGATAATTGCACCACAGCGCCCCCTATGGCTGGTTAAAAAACACAACACGACACCACACAACACAGCACAGCACAACGCAGCACGGTGGATGTGTACTCCCAGCCTACATCACTGAAAGAAAAAGAATACAAAGCCATGAGCGCGTGGTACCGCTAGTCCGCCAGGCCACCGAGATCCGTTATGCTGATTTAATCCGAGCTCACGCACAGCAACTCGCCTGATAATTACCTCTGTCAACATACTCAACACACTTGGCGGCCTTCACACCACTTCATCAGCTAGATGAGAGTTGTGGCGGTCAAACAGAGAGGGAGATGGAGAAAGATGAGATGGAAAGGACCATTCAAAAGGCAGACGGCAATTCCATTACCGCTCAGCCGTTCGGCCATTCATTAGCTTTAAATGACAGGTCTTTGAGGTGACTGACAGTAACTGTCCTCATTCATCTTACTGTACATTCAGCCGAACAGGGCTCCTCTGCGCGTCGCTCAATTAGAATAGGCGGCCGCGGCGGATTAAAAAAGTCCGCGCACGCGGGCCATCATACGAGTTCAGCGTGAGAGGACCCCAGCTCTTCAGACCGGAGAGAGTGTTCGTTTCATCTGACATTTAAAAGCCAAGGAGCCGTCATTAAAGTCGTGGAGAAACGAGAGGTGAGTCGCGTGCGCCCGAAGGCAGGAGCTGGGCTGGAAAGTGAGACTGGCGGTCGAAGGTCGGGCATGAGAGGAACGTTGGCGCTCAGTGTCAGCGACCGATTCAACGCACGCGCACACAGCTCCTCGGGCCTGTGATATGGGTGTGTCGAGAGAGAGAGAGAGAGAGAGAGAGAGAGAGAGAGAGAGAGAGAGAGAGAGAGAGAGAGAGAGAGAGAGGGGAGGCAATGAAATGCATTTCTTTTTGTCCTGGCCTCACTGCACTGCCTGACATTTACAAACCCTCAGAAATGAAAGCCAAACATAAACTCCTAATCGATTTCATTTTGTTAGCTTTGCAAATATCATTCAAAGCGATCCGCAGTAACTAGCCAGACGTAAGCGCGAGGCCAAACCATACAGGCTACACTGGGATTGAAGCGGTCTATACAACAGCATGTTTCCATGTGTCCAGCTGTTTCCAACTATCACATGGGCCTGAAGTCCCACACATCACACAGAGGAGACAAGCTAACATTCTGTTACAGCAGTGAGAAGCCCAGCCTTTGCCAAGCAGTTGGGGATAACTTTACAAAGACAGCAGCGCCATCTTCTGGATGCAGTTGGGATAAAAATAGGCTAGCCCTTTAGACCTGCGGATACAGCCTGTCTAATTATGCAAATGAACGGCCTTGGTTTTAATTTGCACTCAGAGATAGGCAGATGCGCTTTCTCTGCCAAATTCCGGGAGCACGTTTATTTAACAGTTAAAAAACATTCATTTGTTCGAATCGGGCCAAGCCAGGGCAGTTTTTGCATACATAGAGATTTGCACGAAGTGATACCCTGTGTGGTAGTAGGATGACAGACTGTTTCACAGTGGGATTGAATACAGCAGTCCTGAGGACAGAGGGTGACAGGACTACTGTCTCTGAAACTCCACATGGGTGTCAACGCTGATTTCCCACAAACTTTACAAGGGTATTTTGCCTTTTTTTGCATGTCATTATAGGAATTTGATGACACTAATAATACATAGAACAGAGAGAGAACGTTGGTAATAGAAACATTAGTTTTGTGCATGATGTGTATGACTGGTTGAATGGAACAGGTGAAGAGTGAATCTGACAGCCAGGAAACCACTGGTCATCACATTTAGAAAGTGGGGGGGAGGGGGGGTCTCTGTATCTGTGAGAAAATGACAATGTAAGAGAAAAACTTGGATGAAAGTCAAAAAACCAGCGTCAGTGTCAGCACAAGTAAGTACATGATATATTGCTCCGAGGAACTAATTTCAGGACCGTTACACATAACACTGACTTCCATGTGCGAGTGTCCGTCAATGGACGAGCGAATCCTCTACATTTAAAAGACACAAAGCTTTCTATCTGTACATCTGGCCGGTGTCGCTGACAGACGACGCAGTATGTCTACCTCACAGTTTGTAATACCATCCCGCTGATCTACATAAAACTTTCATTCCCAAGGTTTGCTGTCTCGTACAAGCAGTTTACAGTAACTGATATTACGATTGTCTTGGCCATGACTTGCCTAACCCCGCTTAATACACGTTATCGCTGTACCGGCCATGCGCAAACAGATTCCTTCTCATTGGACCGACATGTATGACAGAGTCCAGGAAGCTCACAGAGACTTCAAATACGCAAGCTCATTTTGTAGGGACTTGTGTTGCTTGGCGGTCACCACTAGGTGGAGACAAACACGGCGAAATCAGTGGAAAGCTGAGCCGACCGCTTTCCAGGGAATTCCTCTCTGAAACTATACCCAGGTAACATGTGCAATTAAAAGTGCAAATGAAATTAAATCAAATGAATATTATGATTTAAAATTACATAAATACAATCATTCTTACGAATGGAATGCAAATTTATACACATAAAATTCATAAATATTGTTTCACATCAAAAATATGAACATTAAAGCAGTAATGTTCAGATGTTTTCACACAAAGATACCCCCTTACGTTCCACCTCCCACCCTATGTGAATGTATGTATGTAACATATGCCCTCTGTTAAGCATCTATAAAGTCAGAGAGATCAGAAAAGCTTAATCACAGAGAATCCCGTTATTTTCTGTTCCTGTTTTGGGACATAAATTACTCATCATGTGTTTGTGAACTTCAAAGGTCAGGTCCAACGGAGAAACAATGACTTGTTGATGCTACATTAGTCTGGTCGTTAACATTCATTTATATTTTGTGTTTTCTTTCATTACAGTGTATTCTACATTTCAGGTTAAATGATATTAAACATGTAAACGTGTGTGTGTGTGTGTGTGTGTGGATGTGTGTGTGTGTGTGTGTGTGTGTGTATGTGTGTGTGTGTGTGTGTGTGTGTGTGTGTGTGTGGATGTGTGTGTGTGTGTGTATGTGTGTGTGTGTGTGTGTGTGTGTGTGTGTGTGTGGATGTGTGTGTGTGTGTGTGTGTGTGTGTGTGTGTGTGTGTGTGTGTGTGTGGGCAGCGGTCACTCACTGCTGACGGTCAACACGTTGTTCTTAATCTCGGCTGAGATGTAGATGCGTCCTCTTCTCTCAGTGTGATCAGTGCCACACAAACTGGGCACGTTGGCCACACAGCGCTTATGGATGTTCATCATGCAGTCTGAGGAGAGGAGCACAATCATTACAACACCACACACACCAACGCACACAAACACACACACACACACACACACACACACGAAACCCATACACACATTCCTTATGAATGTTCATCATGCGGTCTGGGTTAGAGAAACACAATCATTACAACACCACACACGCCAATGCACACAAACACACACATAGACACACACACAGAGAGCAGAGAGCACGACCATCTCTGATGAGTAACAGTGCCTTTCCCACCAGCCCTGTCTCACTGCGTCCACAGAATCAGGTAAATTAAGCCCTGTCTCACTGCGTCCACAGAATCAGGTAAATTAAGCTCTGTCTCACTGTGTCCACAGAATTAGGTAAATTAAGCCCTGTCTCACTGTGTCCACAGAATCAGGCAAATTAAACCCTGTCTCACCGTGTCCACAGAGTCAGGTAAATGAAGCCCTGTCTCACTGCGTCCACAGAGTCAGGTAAATGAAGCTCTGTCTCACTGCGTCCACAGAATCAGGTAAATTAAGCTCTGTCTCACTGTGTCCACAGAGTCAGGTAAATTAAGCCCTGTCTCACTGCGTCCACAGAGTCAGGTAAATGAAGCCCTGTCTCACTGCGTCCACAGAATCAGGTAAATTAAGCCCTGTCTCACTGCGTCCACAGAATCAGGTAAATGAAGCCCTGTCTCACTGTGTCCACAGAATCAGGTAAATTAAGCCCTGTCTCACTGTGTTCACAAAGTAAGGTGAGTGAGGTCCTGTCTCACCGTGTTCACAGAGTCAGGTGAGTGAGGCCCTGTCTCACTGTGTCCACAGTTTTGGGTAAATTAAGCTGTCGTTGGCTGAAGGCTGAGCTCTCGTTGTCAAGCCTGAGCAGAAATGTGTCCAGGACTCTGATTTGGCAGCGGGACGGGGAACGGTGAGAAGTGCTGAGTTGGACTGACACACATTAAAAACGATAACTGAGCGGAGGCCAAAGGTCAATGTAGAGGGAAGGCAAAAAACCACCTAAGAGACTCCACACCTGTTAAATGTAGGCAGTTCCTCATACTCTCTTTCTTTCTCTCTCTCTCCCTCTCTCTTTATCTTTCTATCTCTGTCTCTACCCCCCCACACACACAAACACAGACTTGTCTGCAAATTCTAGTGTAGTGGGGACTCCCCAATCATGAGCATTTTACTGTAACTACAGATTAATAACCATAACCATCACCATAAACATGACCCAACCAAAAACGCATTTTGCCGCCTCACCAGTCATCTTTTCGAAAAAACGTTTTCTCAAGTGTGTATGAGCAAATGCCCCCGCGACACCCTGCTTTCTCACATCCTCATGGGGAAATTTGGTGCACATAATACCAGAGGAACATAAACCACACACACACACACACACACATTTGTCTTTATGTCTTAGCACAATAGGGACTTCTCCCAAACCTTAACACTAACCAAAGGCAGATTTTAGCCATTTGTCTTTTAGCAAAGCATTATTTTTTACTAAAATCCCAAGTTAGAGACTGACAAATGTCCCCACAAGGTCGACATCATCCTGGGGACGCTTGAACAAAACATTACCAGAGGAGCCTAAATCACACACACACACACACACACACACACACACACACACACACACGCACGCACGCATACACACACACACACACAGCTTGTCTTTATGTCTTAGTGTAGTGGGGGCTTCCCATTGACTCCCATTTTACATTTTCTAAGAATGAAGAAACCTTACCATAACCCTAATCATGATTATAAATGAAGAAACCTTACCATAACCTTAATCATGATTATAAATGAACTAAGACAGGGGCAGGCTGCTTTCTGTTTTAAGTGCGTGATCTCTCTGTGTGGAAAAGTCCCTATGAGGTCCCCACGTGTCTGATGTTTCTATTCTAAAGGTCCACACAATACCAGAAGAAAGCCAAACCATACACAAACAAATACACACACACACACATACACACACACACACACACACACAAACAAATACACACACAGACTCTCACACACTCTCTCACACACACACAAACACACACACACACACATCCTCCAACTCAGTCAGAAATGCTTGCAATAACCAGAGAACAGTCCAAACAGAGGAGTGGGCGGAGGGAGACAGGTGCACGCATGTGAAACTAAAGACGGGTAATTATAGCTCTCCCAGTCTGCAGCCATAACAGGAATGTGTCAGGTATCAGGTAAGAGGCACTGGTGTGACACCCTGCTTAAACACTGTCTGATGTGTGTGACGATGCACGTCTGACCGAAGCAGAAACACGGGGCGGTCAGTATGACAAATCTAATGTGTGGTTCAGCCATGTTTCACAGGAGCGCTGACACAAAAAAATCTGTTTTCATCTTGGAAAAGAAAAAACAAACAAACAAACCATCAGCCACTATCTGCCTGTGTCATCTGAATGTTTTATGTGTTAGACACTGGATAAGAGGTGGGACAGTCTAAGATGGAAAATAGCTTTACACAGAGGTGGTGAGTGAGTCTTCCCTCTGTCCTGTCTGTCAGATGACTCACATAGGCTAATCACTGGGAGACATCCCCACTGACACTGGATAGGGCACTGTTACCAAATCTGATATCAGGTGCTTCAAAAGCATCCAAGTCATAGCTGAGAGAGGGAGAGAGAGAGAGAGAGAGAGAGTGAGAGAGAGAGAGAGAGAGAGAGAGAGAGAGAGAGAGAGAGTAAGAGAGAGAGAGAGAGAGAGAGAGAGAGAGAGAGAGAGTGAGAGAGTGAGAGAGTGAAAGAGAGAGAGAGAGAGAGAGAGAGAGAGTGAGAGAGTGTAAGAGAGAGAGAGAGAGAGAGAGAGAGAGAGTGAGAGAGTGAGAGAGTGAAAGAGAGAGAGAGAGAGAGAGAGAGAGAGAGTGAGAGAGTGAGAGAGAGCGTCTGGTCTGACAGCATTACGTACGGTCACATCGCATGCCCTGGTGAATGAGCCCGTAGAGCAGGGATCCACAGTGGTCACAGAAGGTGGGGCTGGAGTACGTGTGCACCTTAAACTTGTGCTTACTGCGCGGGTCCTACAGGAGAGATAGAGAGAGAGAGAGAGCATTCAGGGCATTATTCTGAACACTGTACATTCAGACCAACCGTTAAAACCCAACAAGTACATCACCAAAGTAAGTGTGAGCAAGAACACAGCTAAAATATAATACATGTAAAAGTATACCGGGTATTTACTGATGGGAAACGGGCACACGTTCGGTCTAGTCAGAGGGGAGGAGGTCAGGCCCGAGCAGGAGGTGCCGGGGGTCAAAGCATTGGCCTGACCTCCGGCAGCCGTAGATGTAAAACCCAAAACGCTGAGTGCGCTTAGACTGTTGGCTTATTCACTAAAACAGGGCTGCAAACTGATGTGTGTTCAGAATGTAAATTATATACACAAATATATACAAGATGCTAATACACTGGGGGGGTGACAGAATGAATTGTTGCTCTAATTCATGATGAAAGGGCGTAGGTACACAAAGCTAATGTGAGAGGTATTCAGTTCGGCCGACGCACAAGAGGACAAATGACCCTATTCAACAACAGTCACCTTCACTTTCCAATTCATACCACCACCACCACCAATTACCACAACAAAAGGCTTCTCCAAACATAGCCGGCAAGGTCTTCATGCTTTGCTAAGAGATGGACACAAAACACGCTGGCACCTAAACCCTGCCCTGTGGCAGGACCAGAGCAGAGTGCCAGGCTGATGAGGGGAGGGGGGGGGCATCCAGGGGTCACGCTGCACACACACATACGCACACACACACGCGCGCGCACACACACACACACGCACGCACACATGCATGCACGTGCACATGCACACACACACACACATGCACACAGACATACATGCGCGCGCACACACATACACACATGCACGCACGCACACACTCACACG
>NC_044507.1:21592043-21604543 GCF_902362185.1 Chanos chanos | reverse complement strand
CTTTGCCTGGCTGGCCTTGTTAAACTCACAGTGCTAACAGTGATCTTTGCCCGGCTGGCCTTGTTTAGCTCGCAGTGCTAACAGGAGGAGAAAGACAGATGTTTCAAAGCCTCTCCAGCACAAACCCACAGAACACTTGACAGGAAATGACAAGGGTCGCGCAGGAAACGCTGTTTACTGTAGTCTGGTGTTTTGACATAGCACAGAGTGGTTCTCACACATACAGGCCTACAGATGGAGCTGAGAGCTCCCAGGCTAGATTAGTCTGCCCAGAGAGCAAGGACCTGCTCCTTCTCACCCGTTTTTTTTTTCTTCTTCCACAAGCAGTTCACCTTGTACCAGACAACCACTCCACTGTTATACATCATACCAACCTCCATTTCAACGGACAACACATCTGAATCTAAAGTCAGGTTTGTCCAGATGGATTACTGTTCGATCCCAGTACAGAGTGGGGGCAGCCCTAAGAAATATTTTGGGATGAACCTTAGTTCCATGTAGGTGCAAACTAAAGTTAGCTGGAGTTTCTTTTTTTTTCAGAAAAGATCAGACACATTCTACCAACCTCTACAGTTCACTCCTCTAAAGAAACCCATGGAGGACTGAGTCAGCCAAAGATGAACACTCAGTGAGACAAACTGTATACAATTTAGTCAAAGAGAGAAAAGAGAGAAAGAGAGAGAGAGAGAGAGAGAGAGAGAGAGAGAGAGAGAGAGTATCTTGATGTAGCATGGTGGAAACCTCCCACCTGATGGCCTTCAATTGTGTTACCATGGTGATGGCCAAAGCATATCACCTAGCAACAGGCTCTTACCTGCCAGTGTGAACGTGAATGACAGTTCTGAGGCACCAAATTGAACCTAGTCTTGCACTCGGCAGTATACAAAACCAGATCTGAACTGAGGAATCACACCGAGCGGTTCCCAAGAGACGACGGGGCACGGAGTGGAGACAACACCCTTATCACCGTTTCCTTTTTCAGCCTTTTTTAGGCCTTTCATTGGAGTGACACCTGCAGTTAGTAATGAGCATGGCTGAATGGGTCTCAAAGCCCACAGTGGAATCAGAGAGAAAACTATGAATAGTTTTGTGTTTTACAGGCGTGACTCTGAAGTTACCCAAGCAGAGCAGTCTTATCTGTTATCCACTATCAGGTGGAGAAAGAAAATAAATAAAGTGAACTGCACAACATTCTATTCTCACAACAGTGTAAAGAGAGAGAGAGAGAGAGAGAGAGAGAGAGAGGGACAGAGAGAGAGAGGGACAGAGAGAGAGAGAGAGAGAGAGAGAGAGAGGGACAGAGAGAGAGAGGGACAGAGAGAGAGAGAGAGAGAGAGAGAGAGAGAGAGAGGGACAGAGAGAGAGAGAGAGAGAGAGAGACAGAGAGAGAGAGAGAGAGAGAGAGGGACAGAGAGAGAGAGGGACAGAGAGAGAGAGGGACAGAGAGAGAGAGAGAGAGACAGAGAGAGAGAGAGAGAGAGAGAGACAGAGAGAGAGAGAGAGAGAGAGAGGGACAGAGAGAGAGAGACAGAGAGAGAGACAGAGAGAGAGAGAGTGAGTGAGTGAGAGAGAGAGAGAGAGAGAGAGAGAGAGAGAGACAGAGAGAGAGAGAGAGGGACAGAGAGAGAGAGAGAGAGAGAGAGAGACAGAGAGAGAGACAGAGAGAGAGACAGAGAGAGAGAGAGAGAGAGAGAGACAGAGAGAGAGTGAGAGAGAGAGAGGGACAGAGAGAGAGAGACAGAGAGAGACAGAGAGAGAGAGAGAGAGAGAGAGGGACAGAGAGAGAGAGACAGAGAGAGACAGAGAGAGAGTGAGAGAGAGAGAGGGACAGAGAGAGAGAGACAGAGAGAGAGAGAGAGAGAGAGAGAGAGAGAGAGAGAGAGAGAGAGAGAGACAGAGAGAGAGACAGAGAGAGAGACAGAAGAATAGAGAATATGGATTGTAGTAAAACCTCACAAATTCCCCTTGATGTTTTGCATTTTAATTTCATTTCAACTCTGTAGCATGGGAGATGTTGTTACTAACACAGGCTGGGCAGTGATAAAGTTCCTGACAGAGTTCATGACATAGGCTAGCCTATAACAGAATTACTGACAGCCACTGACATAGGCTGGCCTATAACAGAATTACTGACAGCCACTGACATAGGCTAGCCTATAACAGAATTACTGACAGCCACTGACATAGGCTGGTCAGTGACAATGTTACTGACAGTGTTACTGACACACTGGCCTTTAACAGAACCATTCCGACCCATTCACACACACTTCTTGGAATCTCCACACACATCACCACAGGTTCATTTCATTGTGGCGAGGCTGACAGCGGTTTCCCCCCTAAATGGGCACTGCTCAGCAACAGCGTGAGATGTGTTTTCTTTTTGCGACGCGTCTTTTGAAGAAGAACAGAACAACTACAGAAACGGGCTTCGGTACAGACGGCTCGTACGCGGTCTCTCATTGGTCCATCATCGAGGCATACGTTTCAGTGCCAGGATCCATACAAGGCAGCTGCCCAATCAGATGAGGGAGGGCCTCACGGAGGAAAGCGTGTTTATGCAAATGTCTGCCTGGCCTTATTAAATCAGCTCCCAAAGGGAACATGCAACCAGCATGAAAAGAGTATTTATAGCAATCACCCACTTAAAGGCGGGCATGTGAGAACATCAGTGCGCATGCCCGCGGGACTTTCAAGTAATGACAGTGGGGAGTGGGAGACCGCACGGAAGTTTCCAGAAAGGGTTAATTCTTCAGAAGGAAGAGGAGGGGGCAAGCTGGGGTTTGTGGGAGGGGTCGGGGGAGTGTCTGGGGGAGGTTTATGCCCTTAGATGTGTCTGTTTGCCTTTCAAAGTCTTTATCAACCTTCATCTCATTTGTCATTTCTGAGAATGAATCTCTCTTGTCTCTTCTTCACAGGCTTCAAAATGTGAGCGGATGATAGCTCAGATGATAAGGTGACTAACTGGAAACCAATATGTTACTGGTTTGAACCCTTTTATTACAGTAGAGAATTTCATGCATCATTATAACATCTGCTGACTGTTTGATTGTCAAACGGATGCATCTCCATATACAGGACACGCTTCGTTCAGAAATGCTTTGGTCTTTCACACATTCACACCCTCTTCAAAGAAAACCTA
Organism: Chanos chanos; assembly: GCF_902362185.1. Taxonomy (NCBI): domain Eukaryota; kingdom Metazoa; phylum Chordata; class Actinopteri; order Gonorynchiformes; family Chanidae; genus Chanos; species Chanos chanos. The sequence continues at coordinate 21,601,404 of NC_044507.1, read as the reverse complement.
TTCTGTAAACAAGTCCCACACAAAAACCCATACGACGCATCACTCTCCATCGACACCCAGCACCCAACAGCTCGCTTCAAAAAACCCCCTCAGTATTCCTCTGGTCCCTCAGTGTAACACTTCTCTTCTCCTTAATCATCCTATTTCCACCTGCAATCTCATCCAGAGCTGAAAAGCACATCGCCACGGTACACTGACATATAGGGTGAATGTAGGTTTTAATGAGAGTACAAGCAATCCCTCGGTGAAGGGGCTAATTAACCCACTTCTATAATTGTAGCTCCAAACGAGCCCCTTTGAAAACATTCCTGATGTCGTCTGCTTTTCTGCGTTTGACATTGACTATATTTATACCTGTGGTCGCCCCCCCCCCCGATGGCAGCGGTTATTCTGAGCCAAAACCAGTTGAATCTGCACAAGTGCAAGTAATGACGGTGTCACAGGGGCTAGAGCTTCATTAAATGGTTGATATTGCTTTGGGTTAGTCCGGTAATAAAGAGCTGGCCCTCGCTGGGAATTTGGCTTTATTTATAGGCCAGCGAGAAATAGACCCGAGGACGGAATTAGACGCGAAACGGAGCGCTTACGATTCCGGGGGAAGATGAAAGAATGAGTTTTATCGGCTGAAGGGGAGTGAATGGGAGCGTTTCTTCTCATCTACAGAAGAGAACTGTGGGTGAGAGCCAGATCTCTTCTAATGTGGCTTAAAGAGGTGGAAACGTCCCACCTACGTTCTCCTTCTGGAACATTCTGATTCCCATGCGTAACGTGACTCCTCCTCAATCGCTGAGTCTCCGAGGCGCTGGGATGAGAATGTTAACGAAGCCAAGCCTGCCCCGCACACCACCGTGTCCTGTTTTGGGGCGCACGCTTGGGGATTCGAGGGTGCTTCGGAGAGAGAGACAAAAGGGCAGGAGGTCAGGGGGCGTGTCTAGGGAATAAGAGGGCACTGCTTGGTCTCATTAGGGAGTTGGCGACACCAAAAACACATTGGGGGAGATGAAGGTCATTTTTGAGTAACTCAAAGCCACAATGGACCCTTCTTATATGAGGGTCATTTGAGTGTGAATAAGGAACATCAGGAAACAGTGAAAAAAAGTGAAAAGTGAAAAGTCACATTTAAATCACATTTAGGAAAGGTTTCTATTCTCAGAGAGAATTATTAATCTCTTGTTTTACTGGACTGACAAAAAAAAAATCATCATCAACTGAAAAAAAGCAAAGTGGCAGCACATCAGTCTTCAGTCAGGGAGGAAAATAGAGATGCAAACGACATAATTACACAGATATAAAAGAGCAAATCCATTTCCGCAGACTCTCCACATCGAATCTCCACATCCGTCCTCCACCTCTCCCCCCCTCTCTCTCTCTCTGGCAGTGTAATTACAGTGAAATGAGTCAGCTGACATTCTTCAGACCCAGGCTGGCCCTGACAGGTACTCTGAGGTTGTGGTCATCCACGCAGTCAGACAAGAGCTTTTTTCACTCACAGAAGAGCTTTCCTCACTCACAGCAGAACTTTCCTCACTCACGGAAGAGCTTCCCTCACTCACAGAACAGTTTTCCTCATTCACAAAAGTTTTCCTCATTCACAGAAGAGTTTTCCTTGGAAGAGTTTTCCTCACAGCGGTTTTCCTCACTTAAAGAATAGTGTTCTTCACTCACAGAAATTTTCCTAACTCACAGCAGAATTTTTTCTCACTCACAGAAGAGGTTTTGTCCCATTGTCTACGCAGATACATTAGGTAAAAGCGAGAGATTAGGTAAAAGCGAGAGATAGGGATGGGGAGAGAAAGAGAGAGAAGAGATTTTTTACTCACGTCTGACGCGGGTCCTTTATCTGCACCGGGGCAGGAGAAAGTGACAAACTCATGGCAGCGTTTGTGCACCACAAAGCAGCACACTGAAACAGAGAGAGAGAGAGAGAGAGAGAGAGAGAGAGAGATGAGTGTTTATCTGGACTGACACTGATCCTGTTTTTTTCACATACATCAGTCTGCGCTTTGTCCCCCAGGTCAGCTCAGATGTAAGGCGACCAGACCGCCCCTCCTTGGATTGGTTCTGTGGTCACTATCCCAGACCACTGTTTCTGTGGCACATCTACAGTCTCTGGGTTTGACAGAGGGTTTATTACTACTGTATACAGTCTCATTTTGAATGTATCGGACCACTGGCATTGAGCATTGAAACTAGTCCTGAACAATGAGACGCACACTCGTGTGTTAGACAAACACTGCTCCCTTTAGTGTACGGGCACAAAACCAATTCAATATTCACTCATTTTCCAAACTGTGTTCATTGCACCACAGTCATTAAAAAAGGAGATTGACGTAGCAGTCTGTAGCTCAGCTCTGGCTTCAGTATTGTCTGTACCCTGTGAGGAAGAATACAGTTATGTTGTAGATATGGTTGTGATTAGGGCTGCTGCAGTATAGAAATATCCAAATCGCGGTATTCAAAGAATGCTGACCTTGCGGTTTGGTTGATTAACTTAAAACTAAAGAAGTAGTTATTACACACATTTAAAAAGCATTTTACATGAGTTTTGTTACTAATTGTATCATTATAATTAATAAACATGGGTATAGACAGGGGTTATCATACACATTGAATGTTTTCCTCCATAACCTTATTTGTTGGTAATTGCAATTGCTCACTGGTTTTCAACACCAGACTGGCAAACCTCTTCTCCCCAATGCCAGTCCTCTCCATTGATCTGATTGGTCAGTTGACCTGAAGGTTACAATGACATGATGTGTTCACTAGTGTATGCTCAGTGCAGAGGTATGGACGTTTTAGAATCGTTCTCATGTGGACATGATCCTTTTCAAAACTGATAGAAAAAAGTGAGTTTTCAAAAATATGCGAATATGTGTAGATAAGGCCTCAGACCAATCCAAAAGCCACATGAGGATGGCAGTACTCTCAGAGAAGGGAGGAGTGGGGGGGTGTTATGATGCTGTAAGGTTATAATGGTGGTGACGGGCTCAACACCGCGGTGCACCTTCTAATACCGCGGTATGGCGGTGATGCAGTTATTGTTGCAGCCCTAGTTATGATATGCAGTTGAACATGAATGGATAGTAACAGATGTTCACATTGAGCTATGTGTATGGATGTTCACATTTAGCTGTGTGTATGGATGTTCACATTGAGCTGTGTGTACAGATGTTCACATTTAGCTGTGTGTATGGATGTTCACATTGAGCTGTGTGTACAGCTGTGAGTATGGATGTGTATAAAGACTTTTCCAGGGCAGGTAAGGTCTCTACAGTGGTCTAAGCCAGAATAACTTATGCTCTCACCAACAGGGCCTGGCTCTACCCCCACACACTCCCACACACTTGCCTGATCCGCAAAACACAGAGAAAGGCAGAGAGAGGGAGGGAGGGGGTAGAGAGTGAGAGAGGAAAAGGAGAAAAGGAAAAGGAAAGAGAGAAAGAAAAAGGAAGGAATGAAGAGTTGCTAGAAGAGAGAGAGAGAGAGAGAAAGAGAGAGAGAGAGAGAGGGAGAGGAAGAGAGAGAGAGAGAGGGAGAGGAAGAGAGAGAGAGAGAGACAGCAAGAGAGAGGAAGAGAGAGAGACAAAGAGAGAGAGAGAGAGAAAGAGAGAGAGAGAGAGAGGGAGAGGAAGAGAGAGAGAGAGAGGGAGAGGAAGAGAGAGAGAGAGAGAGAGAGAGAGAGAGAGAGAAAGAGAGGGAGAGAGTGGGTGTTGATTGGGCAGCATTCTGCTGCACACAGACTTAAGCTAAATGGACATATGGTGCGGTTTAATTTGCTCTTTTTACCATCACAGTCAGATCCAAAACTCTAACACAAACTTCCACACCAGCCTAATTCAGACATTGTAACCGAGCCAAGAAGCCAGTAGCATTCAGGTACTCCCTGCGTAAAACCAAGCATTCAGGGCATTCAAATCCTAGTCAAGAGAGATTTCAAATATATTTAAATTTCAATCTGAGGAAGTCGAGGGTATTTGCCCAAAGCAATCCAGTGTCACATCCAGACAAAAGGATGTATAGAGAAGACATCCAGCAGGGCTCGTTCTGGCTTCCCGGTACAGATTAATGGTAGTGCTTCTTACATAATCGTCAATCAGCTGCACCCCCCTCACTGATCTCAGATCAGCCACAAGTGTTCTGTCCTCGGCCCAAATTGCAGGAGGTGAGTGGAGCAGCGCGTGGAGAGCGGGCGTGCATTTATAACTGGAGCTTAGAAACAGCCACTCTTCCTTCCACTCCACCTCTGGAGGTGCGACGGCGGGGGCGGCCCGGTGGGCCCGGCGCCGGCCCGATCCCGGAGGTTCCCCGGGCTCTCGCTCCCCCGGCACTTTGAAAGGTCAGTGTGAGAAGCTGTCTCACGCAGCAGCGGACTGCGTTTCTTTTGCGGCGAGCCTGATCCGGCCCCTCCATAATTAAACAGGGCCATTAAATATCCATGGAGCAGCGGCACCGGGAGGCCTGCAGGAGCAGCCCGTCCAGGGGAGAGGCACCCGGTCCCAGCCGACAGCTCCGCAGCCCACTGCAATGACTCACCCCGCCATTGTATCACAAATTCAATTAATACAGAAAAGAAAAGAAGAGGAGAAGCAAAAAAAAAAAAAAAAACCTGTCAAAGACAGCATAAAGACGGGCTTTCTCTGGCACGGATGGGATAGCAGTCGCTCGTATACACGCCACGCAAGCGTACACCCACGCGCTCGCACTTCTACACACACACACACACTCTCTCTCGTCGCAAACAGACACATCCACCAAAACGCTGCCATCTGAAATGCTGTGAATTGGAATAAAAGCTTTTGTGAGCTGCCATTAAAGAAACAGTGGAAACTCCTACCACCAGGACTATTACCGTATATTGCAGTGGGCAGAAAAAAAAACGCAGGAGGAATAAAGGCGCTTTTGCAAGGACCCTCAGTCGCTGTCCGGCGAAGCCTTATCTATAGATTCAGTTCTGACCGGACGGCCAGATGACAGAGACAAGACGTGACTGTTTACAAGAACGATGTCTCCAGCGTGAAGAGGAGGAGGAGGGGGGACAGCCCTGGAGGAAAAACCTGTATATAACAAGGTGTTTCCAGCTCCTAAATTAAATGGAGGAAACGGAACAGGAGTTTGGCTGAAACAAAGACAGCCCGTAGACAGGAGCCCTGGCTCCTACCCTTAGCTCCCAGCTCTCCATTCACTTCTAACCCTGTGGCAGAGAGACAGAGACAGACGGAGAGCAGCAGGATACATCACAATCCATTCTATGTGGAATACAGAGGCGATTTTTCTTTTTCCTGTTTCACCAAAACAGATATTGCCTGTCAAATATCTATGTCAGCTCATTTTTAAGATACTAAGTAAAACCACAAGTATCAGGTTTATAGAGAACTAGAGCAATAACAACAACAGAGCAACCACCCTCGCTAACGTTTTGCTAATCCTCTCTGGCTGAGGCAGAAATGTTGGCATGGTTTTTCAGAGAAGAATCAAAAGCCAAGTCTCTGTTCAGAACACCATTCAGGCCAGAGCTGTTCTCCCAGCCAGCTCCTCACGTCCAAATGGAGTGAGCCATTTAAAATGCATTTTCAAAGACAGTGAAACGGACACTAACGAATCTTATTCTGACATGATACCTTCCCTTCATCTACTGTCACAGTATCCAAGCATAAATATTACACTTACAAATACGTCAATATGCCTACAGCTTGGACACATTAGCGGAAACACTCAAACAGAAGTAATGATATTATCATTTATTTAGAAATCTATTTTTGTAGAATGAAAGAAAGGGTGTATTCTCATAAAATGACTTATGCGATTAGATTTTCCGCTGTAGAACAGCAGAGGTTATTCGACACTTTATTTTCCACTCATCAAAACCACAACCTGCCAATGCCCATAGGAAACATGCATTCAGCACATACAGAACTCTACAGACTCCAGCTCCCCACTCAGGTCCACAGACCCAGCTCTCGACTGGTTCATTCAGAGTTTCAGTATTGCAGTAACACTCCAGTAATCTGGACATGACTTCATTATTAGGTTGGGCAAAACACAGCCAATGTCAATGATTTTTTTTAACCAAACTTTTTTGTAAATTAAAGATTAAAAGAGGACTTGAAATGCGAGCCTCTGCTCCCACTAATCAGATAACTTGGTTACTGTGAGCAGTGAGAATACAGCCTGAGTTTTAAAACTCCTGAAGCAGCAATCAAGTTTTAGTTTCAGTTCGCTTTGCTGTGATCTGTAATCTCTACAACAGAGTAGAACAGAGCAGAGTTTCGCATTCAGAGACAGCTGAAGGCATGAGATACCTCTCCAATGATTTGATTTGTCCAATCCAGAGTAAACTTTGCTAAGACTATTTTGGGAAATGCCGGCGGTCAACTGCAGATTTGATAGTTTCTCTGGTCAGAAAATCTGGTTCTGGCCCAGTGTCTGACCTAAAACATAACAGACCTAAGCTGAAAGTCATGCCAGGAGGGAAAACATGAAGCATTATAAAATGACAGGTTGTCATTGCTTTAAAATATTATAGTAATGAATATTTATGCAGGTCAGTGCACAGTCATCTCTGCCATGCCAAATAAATAACGCGAGATCAAAGCCCAAAGCCCAGTAGTAAGGACCCAATACGGCCTGGCTCCGCCCCCCCCCCCCTTCAGATGACTGACAGTTTAAAGGAGTTTTTACTACAACCGAAAAGTCTTCTTCTCCTGGTTTTAAAGGAATACACATTACACATCTCTATACAGAACAATGCAATTCAGCCTCCAGAGTCCTGCAGCAGACAAAAGACACGTGTCAGAGAACATGTATATCGTCGAGAGAAAGTCATCAGATGGCCCCTCAGTACTTCTTACAGATACAGAGTCTAGACAGAAGATACATAATCGTTTTGGCTCCACAGGTGAGCAGGCCAGACTTCTGCCGCGCTCTGAGCGCTTGGACACGGTCTGAACGGCCGTGTGTGTGATTTACACAAAAGGTTCTTCATCATAAATCAGAGGAGTTATTCCAATGGCACGGCCACTGTCACACACCTAAAAAAGCCTTTGATCTTCCGCACAGACGCCAAGAAGAATGAAAATCAGCGGAGCACTGATGTCGCTGCAGGGGAGAACAGGGTCTACACTTACACACACACACACACACGTGGGCGCGCGCGCACACACACACACTCACACACAGAAGCGTTTACTGTGACAGTAAGTGGATTAGGTGCGGTGCTTGGCTTTGGCTCCTGATGTAGTGTTAAAGTAAAGCTTTTATTGAAGGGATTAGAGCATCTGATCCAGAGATGGAGCAGGGGGAGCTACTCTCGCTACATCTCTGCCTGTTCACACTGTCTGACAACACACTACTCACTCCTCATCTCCATAAGAAGTGCATTCACTCTGCACACCATGCAGACACTGGATTAGCACTGCTGCTAAAATACTACACTGTAAAAACACTGGAGTGCCCTCATGACTGGAACACGCATATTTCTCTGAGTATTCTCTGTGTGGCAGTGAGGAAGCTGGCAGTCTTATTACTTTGGTATTCGTTGCTAGGTACAGGTTGTATTTAAGTGTATTTTTACCGAGCTGGTGTTGTTTCTGTAATCTCACAGTGTGCCATGTGCCAGACATGTGCAGCATTGTACAAATTACACATTCCCACATAATCCCACCACACAAGGACTGAGTGGGTGCATTCAACCTTTGAAGAACAGCAGTATTGAGAGTCGGCAGGCACACACACACACACACATACACACACACAATCAGACACATGCACGCATACACACACGTACACACACATGCATGCATGCACGCATACACACACACATACAAAGACACGCAAACAAATGGCACATACACACAGACACACATATATATAGACATAGACAAACAAACACATACTCACACGCACACGCACACACACACACACACACACACACACACACACATAAACACAGATACATATATGTACATATATTTGTCAGCAGCTGCACTGTAAATTTCAATAAATTAACTAAAAAAAATTATACAAACTCATTGCCTTGAATCAGTCAAGTAAACTTACTTAATAAAATCAATCTTGTTTTAAGTTTGAGTGACTTGATATTTTTCAGCAATTCACACTTTCACCGTGAGCAATATTTGCTTAACACAGAAAAGTATTTTCAACTCGTTCTAGCCTTAGCAATACTCATTATTTATCAGTTTCCAAAGCTTACACGGCAAGTATTCCTAACAGAGATGTAAGTACGTTAACTACTTTCAGATGAGTCGACAGTACTTAACACTCTAGTAGAAGATACTGTAACAGAGGTCAGGATTGGAGATTTGGCAATGATTTAGTTAAACAAATTCAGTTTACAGCGAGTCTTTCAAACACTACTACCTTACCTCTACAGCAACTGAAATGTCAGACTCAACTTAGAAGAACCACAGCACTGCTACATAGCCATGTGCCCTAGTCAACTTCCACACAGTGACACACATGTTCAAATTATTCCCTGAGCAGATAAACTACAGATAACAAGCACATTCACATAACACGTTACAGAGTAATAATTGTTTTAAGCAAGAAAAACTCTAAACATTAAAAAACATAATGGCACAGAATTACACAGAATTACACTCCCAGCATGCCCTGTACAAACCAAGAAGTAAACAGCAACACAACTCTGTAACAATACTGTCAAATACATTAAATACACAAAGTCAGTCTAAACAGAGTTATAAACAGCAACACAACTCTGTTACAATACTGTCAAATACATTACATACACAAAGTCAGTCTAAACAGAGTTGTAAACAGCAACACAACTCTGTTACAATACTGTCAAATAAGTTAAATACACAAAGTCAGTCTAAACAGAGTTGTAATCCATTTAAGGCTAATCTGTTACAATACTGTCAAATACATTAAATATATTAAATACACGAAGTCAGTCTAAACAGAGTTGTAATCCATTTAAGGCTAATCTGTTACATGTATTAAAACAGCAATAGTTCACTGACCACAAATATTTGAGGTGAGTAATCGTTCCTACCCCGAAGGTTAAATTAAAGCTTGGTGTAAATTAGTGAAATGAACGACTGGTGAAAAAAGGAGTAAGGTTCACTTGGTTCTTTCGGTAAGGACATTTATTTGCTTTTTGCAGTGTGCCTGTAAGGCGGTTAGGTAGCGGCAATACTGATGCCAGATCTTCTTATGACAGCTAATGGCTCTTCATGGAGCTGTGGTGAGTAACCACGTAATGCAGATGAAGAAATGTAACTTAATGCAACCAGCCTCTCCATCAGAGCCCTTAGGGTTAAAGAAACAATGGCATAGTCGGTATTGGACCGAACATCCTCCGATCACTTATTCACTTCACATA
>NC_044507.1:21552043-21584543 GCF_902362185.1 Chanos chanos | reverse complement strand
GACTGCAAGCACTTGAGGCTTTGAAGTGCTGAAATATATATCACATATTTTCTGCTGCAGGTGATCCTGTGCCGAAATTCGTTTACACAGTAACATACACTATACATTACAGAGTCAGTCCATTACAACACACTACAATCCCCCCATCCCATCGCTGGTACTGTGACCTTTCTGCAGACATCGCTGCTCTGTTGGGGAAGGCGGCACCCAGGTAGCAGTGCTTTAGACAGCAAGACTGTGCCCTGAATTACTTGTGCTTTCAATTATAAGTGTAACTAATAGCCTGGGGAGACTTTTAACCTAGCTAGCCCGTTCTCAGACGTTCGTCCTTCAGATGAAACCGGCTGAGCAATCCCACCGGTGAGCCGGAATTAACTCCATAACAATCACACCTGCAAATCCGTCCGTTTTAGAAACGATACCCAAACCTCAAGTAGCACTGCACTCGACGAGGAGTGAGAGTTCAGCCTCGTGGCAATCGAGCAGAGGGAGAGAGAGGGAGAGAGAGAAAGAGAGAGAGAGAGAGAGAGAGAGAGAGGGAGAGAGAGAGAGAAAGAGAGAGAGAGAGAGAGAGAGAGAGAGAGAGAGAGAGGAGAGAGAGAGAGAGAGAGCGAGAGAGAGAGAGAGGGAGAGAGAGAAAGAGAGAGAGAGAGAGAGAGAGAGAGAAAGAGAGAGGGAGAGAGAGAAAGAGAGAGAGAGAGAGCACATCAAAGCTGGACCTTCCAGTGTCCGGTTAAACTCAGCACCCAGAGTGCCCTGTAGCCAGCAGCATTAGTTTACAAGCTCAGACAGGGGAGATAACTTAATACTCCCCAAGGTCACCCCGACAGGCTAAACAGGCTGAATGGAGGCACCGACACCTTCAGACACATCGCCATTATGAATAAGGAAGAGGAACAAAAAAGAAAAAAAAAAAAAAACAGTTTTCTTCTTTCAAAACTCTGACACCGTCATTACATGTTCCTCTGTAAAACACTGTGAAAGCTCATTGGCCAGAGAACCAACGACATTTCTTAAAATCTTTGTGTGCGCGCGCGCGTGTGTGTGTGTGTGTGTGTGTGAAAATGGAACTGTAAACGCTATTTCATCTGGAGAGGCAGGGTCAAATGCTGGACAGAGGCTGACACAGACAACCACAGCATGTCAGTTAAGGTAAACCATATCTGAGTACTGCCTCTCTTTTCTCCTGAGCCACAAACAACACAATGACCTTGTTCAGAAAAACCCAAGGTTGGATGTCTCCATTACTGGTTTGCACTGACCACCTCAAGCTTGTGAAACCACCACTCTTACACGGATTGCTACAGTCGGAATATGTTTGACAATAAAATAAAACTGTATTTTTCTTTGCTAGTGACTTTCTGTGATCTCATTTCAACTCTTACCTCCTTGTTGGTAAATAGGTTATTCCGTAGTATATACTATGGTATAGGTTGGTAACATGTCCATTTAAGAGATGTCAAACAGGACACAGTCAGTCTCACTGTTTCCATCTTATGAACTAGACTCAGCTCTCCAGCCTTCATGTATCCATGACTAGGCCCTCCTTGAACGTTTGCACCCCAGACACCTGCCCCTTTGTCTTAATCCGACTCCACAAAAAAACCCATCATTGTACTCTTTCAACCACCGTCACTGAAGATAATAATCTTTCCTCAATATCTCATGAAGCAGTTGAGTCAATGGACTGAGAGCCTAATGCACTGCTTGGCTGGTTTGTATTCACACTGCTTTAAGTGATGCTAATGAAGTTAACTTGACGCAGGCATTGGATGGATTTCTTTACATCACCTCTAAAACAGAGAAATGTAAACTAAAGACTAGATAACTTTACTTTATTAATCTTCCATTCAAAAAATGAAAAATACAGACACAATCCATTGTCATTTCTCACAGACGCCTCACCCATGGCAGTGTTAATTATACCTTTTTAAACCTTACTATTTACTATTTTACTTATTATTTCCAACAGTGGTCAAATTTACATTTAACGCAGCGTAAAACTTCTCGTGCACGGTGGTTGGCCTTACAGTTTCACATCCATATTTTCTGATCCATTTTTGCACCAGTGACAGCTTAGGTTTCACGTACACCAGCAATCAAAGTACCTAAAGCAGGCCAATGATCTAAAGGTCCTCAGTGTGCCTTTATGTGGGTGATCTATTGCTACTGAAGGGGAGCAGAGAGCTACGCTTTAACTGGAGAGGAATACTAATTTACACCACACAAGAGCCTCACTTATACAGCCCACATACGAGGAAGTTTTCAGAGTTTAAAGGTGTGTGATCTACTGTTCTGTTTAGGTAATGGTAGACTGACGCTCTCTGAGGACCCTTCAGAGACAACACTTATGAAGCATAAAATGTGCGTTTCACAGCGACCCAAACATTGGACAAAGATCCAATGCCAGTGTCCTCAGGACCCTCCAGCTAGCCCAGCGATAAATTGCTCAACCGTGCAGCAGGGATCTAGAGAATCTTCCTAACCTTCATTTAATCCTGTGAGAGAGCTGCTTGCTGATGTAGACACATCAAACACGGCAGATGCAAGCGCACATCAAACAGGTTGGAAAGTGCAGCTGATCGGCTGGGGAGCAAACCTTAAGGTCAAAACTCAATATTTCTTCAAAAAGCTCTTTCGGCTACACCGTCAGTCTGGGGCCTGACTGTAAATCACCGTCAGTGTTAAGGGAGTTTCACAGTACAACTGAAAAGAAGAAAAACAGTCGTACAAATAAAACCGCATCCAGTGGAATGCAAAACAACAGAGCTTTTGAACAGTGAAATGTGGTTTGATTCTCATTTCACCCTGAAGGTCTTGCTTAGTGTTTTGAACAAAAGGAACCTCTTGTGACCATGAGATAACAACTGCAGTGCCAACAGAGAGGAAGCTTTTACCAGCATAATCAAATCTGGCTAAAAGCAACAGGAGGGGCTAATGGCATTCAAGCATTAATTGAGCTTTCACTGTATTAGGTTAGCGTAAAGGCCTCTTAACAGGCCATTGGAGATCCCTTGGTCCGTATTGTAGCGTTTACAGGGAATCCCCACCACAAACTGTTTTTCCTGTGGGGGCTTTTTATTATACCCTTCAAACACATCCCACCTTTTCCAAAGTATCCGTTTCCGACACATCACCGACAAAGCGACGCTAATCTCTACGTTACCTCTGTAACCGACACAGATTAAACAACAGCAAACCAAGTTCATAGCCGTAGAGCAGAACATTCAGGAAAGCTTTGTTTAACATAAGTACACAGCAAAGCTGATAGGACCCCAGCAGCACGGCACGTACCTGTTGTGACCATTGACAGAGGAGAACTCAATCTAGCAGACATCTATTTACGCCTCAGGTACATGTCACATGAGACATCCAAGACAGGGCCCCTGCTATTCTACACACCATGTGTTTTCTCACATGCAGATGATCAGGATGAAGAGATGCACAGGTTCACTGAAGGGTGAGCCCATCTGTGACTCTGCTGCATTAAGCAGAACAGTTCAAACCACAGTCCTGACTCTCCTTAATCAGTCTCTCTGTGCACAATTCATTACTCTTCCCTAAATATGCGTTCGTTTTGTCTGGAAATGCAATGGGACTTGGAGCAGGGCTAACCGGACAAGAAACTAGAGAGGGGGAGAGAACCCACAAAGCAGCCGACTCTTTGCAGGATTCATTTGCGTCTCTGCAAATCCAGACGACATTCACACCCGTGCTATGGATCTGTGCAGGAGCAGGTCCACAGAACCACTATGACACTGCCACTGTGGACACTGTCATTATGGATCACTCTGGCCCTGTTTAGACCTTGTATCAGATCCGATTTTGGTGATCCGATCACAAGTGGACCTCTCTAAAGTACATCCGTTTATACCTGGCTTTAGAATCCGTCTCCTCATGTGTCTCGAGTGAACACTTGTGATCGGATCTCACTTCCCTGCTCTTCATATGCAAATAAACACGTATATCATTTCTGTTTGCAAAGGCCAAATGCGTTGGTGTTTTTGACAGGTGTTGTATGAAATATGTAACAGCATGAAATTTGAAACATTTTCAAAGGAAATGCGTCAAATTGTGTCGATAGTTACTAACACGTTCGGAGCCATCAAACTGTGAAATGGCTGTTGAAGATACTACATACTTTTAAAGAAAAGGTATGAAATTCCTGTTTTGTGGTGTATCTAATCCCTTTACAATAAGTTTGGCTAACTGAGCCCGCTAATAGAGATAAGCGATGCCTTGCTCTTGTACCTCGGCTAAATGAACTGATTGTACACAAAACGACACGATGATACGAGATGTATATTAAATGTCTATATGAGCAGAATTATTGTCATAAATTTGTAGTGTGGTTTACTGGCAATTTGGTATCATGTGTTGTTCAGGGGTCAAATATTCATTTCAGAAATGTTTTGTTTAACCCATAGACTCGTAACATTTACCTCAACATCAGTTAAGCAGGCAGTCGTTCAGTGTGGTCGAGATCACATTCTCATTTACACTGCTAAAAGAATGTGGTCATATGCGGTCCAGACCACCTCTGAATGCGGTCTGAGCGATTGGATCTCAATGCGACCTCAATGCGCATTAGGTGCGTTTACACCTGTACTTCAGAGCTGTCCACTTGTGATCAGATCACCACAAACGGATCTAACTCCAGCTTCGCAAAGCAAGTCTGTGCTGATCGTGGAAGGAGTACACTCCAAACCCAACACGCATGTGCTCGAGCTGCGTGTCGTTTTGGAATGCATGAGCAAGCAGGTAACGGTGGTTGGGTGGCACTGGGGTCTGGGTTTGAATCAGTGCCTTCTGGCTTGGCTGGCTGGCTGGCTGGCTGGCTTGGTTGGTTGGTTGGTGAATTCTGTGGGTGGTGAGCCAGTAGGCGGGGCTTGTCGTCATTGTGCCACTCCCATTGACTGGTCAGGGATAGGTTAGTGGTGGGCAGAGCAGAGGAGCACAGCTGGACCTGTGCACGTGTCAGGGTTTCCGGGGGAGAGGAAGTGGGAGCTGACTCCACATGTTAAAGACTGTGCCCTCCAACAACTTTAAATGTAAGGTGCAAAGGTCTAAGGTAACGGTACTTGTGGAGGAGTCTTGGGCGGAACAGGGCCAGTCCTGAAGAAAATGAGTCTGCACCTCAATTGCGACAGATGTGAACAGTGACAGATCTGGGTTGGATTTTGTGATACTGAGGACGAGACTGGACTGATTATGGCCCTTGCATGTATCAGATAATCAAAGCAGACCCGTGCCGCTATCAGCCTGCCCTGTCAAAATACACTGGGCCGAATCTATTTTATGGATTTGGGCCAAATTCATCAGTACATTGGACCAGGTCTGCCGCAGTGTCCATTTGCTGTGTGGGAACCGTTCTCTTCCTGGCATTCATGCAGCCAGTTGAGTAACGAAGGGTCATAGGCAGGATGTGGCCAGGAACTCTTCATCCTCATCCTCGTGCTAGCGCTCTCACGACAGATGGATCAAAGAGATGACAAAGTAAACACAACTTCTTTTCATTTACAAACCTGCTTCGCCAGTTGCCAAGTGATGTTCAGGGACAGTTTTTTTTTTAGGATGTTCTTCCATGAACAAAGCTAAAATGGGATTTGCCTTGAGGTTATTTTTCCCCCCAGAACAAAAGCCTGTTGTTGTCATTTTTTTTATTTGTTTTTTTTTTTTTTGTTACAGTGTTTGTGCGTGTGTGTGTGTGTGTGTGTGCGTGTCTGTGCATCGCAGCTGATTTGATGGTATAATGATCAGCTCTCCTGTGTTGCAGATATGACTGGTCTCTCCACATGCCAGCCCACACACGTTCACCCCCCCCATCCCCCCACCCTTCCCATTTACCACATTTACTGCTCCTCCATGGAGCACTTATGCTATTTCCAGAGCCTTCAAGAGGCCCACACCTACCGATTAACCGAACGGAACAGAACGACCAGCGCAGCAACCCTGTTCCATCACTAACACGACATATTTAAACACAGACAGTTCCACACACTCTGGGCCCCAACAGGTATGTAAATCAGGGAAAATGAATGTAGAGTTAACTGCCAAAATAAAGAGAACATGACTGTCAAGTGTTTCACTAAAGGCTCTTACAGTCTGAACAGTTCCTCCGCTAAAAATGTCAAAAGTTAGCGTTTTGTGGAAGGTAGTGGCAAAAACACTGTTTCAGACACTGTTCCAGAACCTTCCGGAAGTTTTCAACTGGGTCGATATCTCGTGACTGAGAAAGCCATGGCTTAACGTTCTGTATCCTTCGTATGTTCTTCAAACCGTCCGTTCAACAAACGCGCCATGGCATGACATCCGGAGGCACAATAACCCTGACAGGGACCACTCCCATCAGAACAGAAATGGTTCACCACACACTGAAACCGATCGCTCAGAGTGGCCTTGCTTTCATTAACTTTTATTTTTTTAACAAGGAAACTGCACCTCACAACACACCAGAGCATTTTCGCCCTTTTTATCACAGGAAACAAGTATCTGAACCAAGTATTTGAATTTTTTGTTTGTTTGTTTGTGGGTGCCACACAAGAATTTGTTGCCTTATTGAGAACATGGTGAAGGATGACTCATCTGATCTTTTGACTTTTTTTTTTCCCCAGTACTCAGTAAACCACTGCCCATCTTCTCCTTTGCATCACCGCTTTACTCGATGAAATTCTTGGCTGTCAGTTCCTAATGAAACAGTATGGTCAGAACCTGAACACTAGCAGCAAAATGATTCAGAGTGGCCTTTATTTTTACATACTGCATCTCAAACCAACGTGCAAACATCGCGTGTGAGGAGTTATACGCTTTCGACCACAGCTGACCCAGGCCAATGATGGGCTTCCCTCTCGCCTCCACATTGACATGACCTTAACCACTCTTCCTCGTGAAACACCAAGGTGACCTGTCTTCACTACTGTGGCTCTCTCCAAAAAAAGATCAAAACAATCACCCCTCCTTCACCGTCTCTGAGATCTCTTCCATTGGCCATGGTAACCAAAATGAGACTGGACATTAGGATAGACATTATCCTGACAGGATAATACCAATTTCATTACCTCAGCCTAACCTCACCTGTGCGGAGGCATGTGCCTTCAGTACACATTTTGGGACATACTCTCCATCTGTGAAAGGCAGACCCCTATCCTCATGAAAATCCACACGTGCCTCTTCTTTTCTATGCCTCACTCCTCCTGAGAATGATCCGGAATGACTGCCTCACGCTGAGACCTCAAACATCACTGCATGGAATCTGAAGGAAGACTCTGAACCACCTACAACATTTGAATTGCTCTCTGTCTGTCTCTCTGTAAATTTCTTTCTGTATTCAGAAGTCTCTCTCTCTCTCTCTCTCCTCTCTCTCTCTCTTTCTTTATGTTCTGACCAGGACAGCTGTAGCACTGACTACTCTTCTTGGAACGCGTAATTTTGCAATTAAGACCAAGGATGCGAAAGAGGCTCTCAAGAGCAGCTGGTTTGCCATCAGAATGAAAGGCGGATGTGTCCCTTTTTCTCTAATTAGTCACTGTTTTACACATCATGATGATTAAGAATTAACAAATCAGAACTGTTTTTTCTTTCTTCACACAAACGCACAAAAACACACACAAACACACACACTTAGACACACACTCACCTCTTATGTAATCCCATTCACTATTTCCCTTACGCATGCGCACGCACACACACAAGCACACACACACACACACGCACGCGCACGCACACACACACACACACACACGCGCACACACACACACACACACACAAACACAAACTTCAAAATCCCTCTTTATTGGTACTGTAATCATTTTTGTCCTGTTGACACATACATGTGATGTACTCAAATTTAGCCTGCACATCACAGCAGCAGTGTGGAGCTGAAGATGGCAGCTCTGTGAGACTTAACTCTTATCTCTCCACATCTCCCAGTAGCAGTTTCACAGCAGTCTGGACCATGCATGCCTCTGTGTTTCCACTGAATATAAGAACCAGTTCAAGACTGGTATATAACCACAGAACTCTGTTCTCTTTTCTTTGCAGTACAGACATAGTGAGAGTACCTACACTCGCAGTGTTTTGTCTCAAACATGTCTATATATCATCAGACAGTAAACTTTTTTTCCTCCTGTGTAAGGGTAATTTCACATTGATTTTCACATTGAGTTTTGACACACTGAGACATAGCCTCCCTGTCTAAGCCTGGCTAGGCAGAGTGTTGTCGCACTGGTCTCCTGTCTATAAAAATCATTTTTATGATTTTTATTCCTGGATGATAAAGTCTCAGTGGTCTACCTCTGACATGGTGACTGCTTTCTAAACGTGTTCCTGTTCTCTCACATCTGATCCTGTTTCAGTTCTTTCACGACTGTTTTCTGTGGCATACGAGCTAAACTGTGTAATCACACCATGTATCTTATCTTAGAAAACAACTAAACAAAACAAAAAAAAACAAAAAACAAGAAAAGCAAGAAAAAGGAAAAAATTCAGGGTGTAATCCCTCAGGTGGTGACAAGTCCTGGCCTGAGCTTGTAAAGGAATTCCCTGTCTCCCTCTGCTCCCAGGCAGAGATACCACACGCTCAATGAAGCCAGGACTGTTCTCCCTAATCAATACAAGACTTTTCCCACACTCAGACAAAGCCTACAGAAAAACAAGAAACACCAGAGAAAATGAGATTGTAAATGCACAGAATGCTCCTACTGCAAACGAGTCCTGAATAGAAATCTGAGTGTGACTGCTCTCACCCCACAGCTTAGCCTTGGTCCACAATTCTCAGCGACATCAGATTCTGACAGCAGAGGAACTTATGATGTGCGGAGTAGGTAACTATTCCCAGTCCTGAACAATCTCTCATAACATCCATCTTGTCCTCTCCCATCCCCTCCTCACTCAGAACACACAGATTCTTTACGTGGGCGTGTAAGAGTTACTGCAGGGCTCTCACAGGAATCATTCGTATACATAATACACACGTAGACTCATGTATGTGCGTATGGGTATGTGTTTGTGTAAGCCTATATGTGTGTTTGTGTGTGCGTGTGTGTGTGTTGCATATTATATATGCATGTATATATCTATATATAGATAGACAGTTAGACAGCTAGATATAGATAAATATACATACAGGGGGAGAGAGAGAGAGAGATGGGGAGAGAGGAAGAGAGAGAGTGAGAAGAGAGAGAGAGAGGAAGAGAGAGAGTGAGAAGAGAGAGAGAAAGAGAGAGAGAGAGAAAGAAAGAGAGAGAGAGAGAGAGAGAGAGAGAGAGAGAGAGAGAGAGAGAGAAAAAGAGATAGGGGGTGCATAGACAGGAGAGGGGGTGTATGGTCACCACCATGCACTCATTCCTGCATCTGTAATTAGAGCGTGTGAGTGCCTGTCCCTGCGGTGGGAGAATGAGGGAAAGTGGTGTACCGTCGGACTCCGCTGACCTGCAGCGGCCGGTAATTGCATTCTCCTTAAAGAAAATCTCTCTCTACCAGCAGGTGAAAAGGAAAAAAAAAAGGGGAAAGAAAAATAATTCACTTTTTCTGGGGTAATTGAGTTTCACTAAGTGGTTCGCCATCGAAAATGGTTGCGCACTCTTCCCATGACACATTCGCTGTCTGTTTAAAACTTGAGGAAAATCACAAGAGTCTTATATAAAGTCTATGACTCAAACCATGCAGTCAACAGTGTGCAGGCATATCAGCTTTACGTAAATGACATACACGGTTTGCGCTTCAGCAAAATATACTCAGCTTTGCACATTACTCCACAGAAAAACAGGTAGGCTACAAATGAGTACAAATCCTGTATAATTACCTGGAGATAAAGGGCACGTCTCTGCCAGCAACGGAGAGACTAATAGTTATGTGCTGGACAGTTTCATGTGGATCATGTTGTCCTTTCACAAACTTTAAAGGACTCAATGTTCAAAGATTTCACACAGAGCAAAATCTCTGTTAAATGAAAGACACAGGCCTATATTTCAATGTCGCTGCTTGGCCACTTCATTTGGTAAAGCTACAGGACACAGTCATGGGAACTGAGATGACTGAAATATTTCCCAAGCTGATAACGCCAACATTGTGTTGAGGTAAAATTTCAGAATTGTTCTCGAAGCAAATAATTTGAGTTAAAACGATAATATACATATATTACTCAAGACTGAATGAGAGGGCTGCATGAGCTCAGCTGGTGAGAAAACAGCAGGAAATTACACAGACTGCCTCTTCACAGCATTCAAATCAATTGAAGCCGTTTGCATGGTCGGAAGATTTCTCTTCAGTACAAAAAAAACAAACAGCGTCCCTGACAGGCTGCGTATAAGTAGGCCTAAGTCTCTAGCGAACTTACACATTTGCTTGAGGGGGGGGGGGTATCCAAAATTCTGGCGAGAAAATTAGCATTGTTGAAAGAGCACTATTGAAAATAAAAAATAGTGTGTGCGGGGGGGGGGGGGGGGGGGGGGGGGTTGGGCAGCATGTCTGCATTTTCCTTTTGAGTAATAATGATTTTTAAAAATCATAAAACGCACTGAAGATACGTTGATAATATTACATTTCACGCCTCGTCTTATGTTGTTGAATATACGTTTAGTAATACCTTATTAATCAAGTAGTAGCATATTAAGTTTTTGTCTTAAGTTGGTTTAAATGGACAAGCGATTCTTAAATTTAACAGATGTGCAGCACAAACGCCGCTAATTTTAATTAGGCTTCAACGCCTTTCTGTCGTCTGCAAGAACGACAGTTCTGTTCACTGAAGGACAAACAACAGGGTTTGAGACCAAAGCCGCATCTGTGCATTAGGCTAGTGGAGCAGCGTAACGTCAGTTCTCCACAGAACGCAGAAAGTAACTGGGCAAAATTCTTGTAATGCATGTCATTACGAAATTGAGAGCATTCCTTAATCGTCTCAGAGAATGGGAGATGTAATGGGATGTAATAATATCGACGTTAATCAATCAATGGTAGTTCGAATCGACCACTGGAAAAGATATAAAACTGATCAAATATTCAGCTATGAACAAGTGCCTACCTTGACACTGAAATCCCTGTTTCCCGAATCCCCTAAAATACACAAAGCAAAAAAGGAGAGAGACGTTTAAAGAAGACAATACATATGTCATTTGCACATTTAGATGGGACAAAGTTTTCGAAAAACGACGGGCTATATTAACTTTACAAGAAGCATTTAACAGTTACACAAACTCATCTGATCTTTACATACGATATCAATTATTTTGACAGGCTGAAAATGCTTTGGCAACAGTAAGATATCCTCACACCCAAATGATTGGTACTGTGAAAAATGAACTTGTTACGTTCATTTTTGGGGGCTACTCTAAAGGAAACTGACATTAACGAGAGCTATCATAATTTAGTTTATTAGGCTTTTCTCCAGCCACTGACATTTAGGTCAGCAGCAAGTGTACCACCTGTGCTCTGTAATACGAGTGACAGCCTCAGTTTAAAATTAAGTGATCTCTGTGCAGTCTGGGGAGACGCATCGCTTGTGAACTTGTTGCTTACCAGATGAAGTCCGTGCAGTGGCTGCAGAACGTCGGCTGCTTGAAAAAGCGAGCGATAAACTTGTGATTTTTCACTTCATGCACATTCTTCTGTCTCAGGGCACCTTGACGGGCAAAACCTCTCATTGGGGCGCTTCTCTCCTCTCCATCGCTGTTAGATTGCGCTGGGTCAGCCATTTTGAATACGGAAGTATTAAAAGTTGGAATTTTATTGAGATTATGCGTTGAAGTCAAATTTCTGCGAGCGAGCGAACTAGCGAGCTGAACGGAGCGATAACTGACAGCAGTGAGTCCTCAGTCAGGAGTCTTCTCCTCCCTCTCCGCCTTCCTCGAGCAACTCACTGGTACACTGGAGAGTAGGAGAGAGAGCGCGCGCAGCAGCCGTCACACTTGAATTGACGTTGTTACAAAACTCCTCCTCCCACACTTTTACCTGTGGCGCGCGGTAGCCCCCACCTCACAATGTCAGGGTCCATCTGTAAATCCATATCGTCATTCCCCACTGAATATAGCATCTGTACATTTATATATTTAAGCCATTTAAATCGCCCGTTTAGTTGGCAAGCCCCGATTGATCGCAGCATGGTCTTGACGCCAGTCAATTGCTGTCCATCACGGTTTTGTTTTTGGAGAAAAAAAAAAACATGTACGGGTTCTGAAGGGGTAGGGCAGGCTATGTTGTTGATGATAAATGTTGACTCATCGATGCATCAAATGACTGAATTCTCATTCTGTCCTAATAGGACCAATGATTCCAGATTAATTCTGAACTCTTCCTGTCATTCCACGGGTAAATCATGAATAGAGAACATATGATCATTATTCTGTGAGCACGAATTTCTGTTGCCTGGTGATTTAAACCTTTTCAGCTCTATAAAATAGTGGAAATAGTCATTACAAAACTGTACCAATGTAATAACCTAGGCCTGCAGCAGGACTCTACTGAGAACAAACTGGAAGACTGGACAAAATGAACGAATTTGCCAGAAATTCGCCTTCGCGAGTCAAATTACAAACTGTATAATCTTAGTTCCTAAATTTAGCTTGGTGTCTAGAAATCTAACTGAACAAAATAAAGTTGTGAAAACAGGGTTGTTTTTGTTCACTTCCTTTGCAGATTCGATTAAAATGAACTGAGACAGTTTGTGCAATTGTTTGATAATATATCTTGAAACTCGACTATATACTGCAGCGAGAGCAAAGCTGTAACAGCAAAGTTGAGTCAGTGCCTACTGAGGTAACTTGGATTTGTGCCTCGTTATGTAAACTTGTCTTGCGTTGTTTCGTTGATGTTATTGAACTGAGATGTTTCATCCTTACTCTATGACGCAACAATAAGTAGGTGGCAAGGACAACCAGACAGCATTGCTTGTACAAAATACTCCAGGATCCTTACATCTGTGGGGGGCTGGCTTCTATCTCAACTGGGAAATCTAACGCGTGGTGCTGGCGTGACACCATGCCCGGATGACATAGTAGTGTGCTGTAATTCATTTTTGTGTTTCAATACACTGTCTGTAATATATAAAGATCAGTATTACCTAATTTCATGTAACATGTTGATTAAGCTATTGATCAATACCAAACGAACAATTTGCAGGCACTGGCCCTCAACAGAGCACACACACACACACACACACACACACACACACACACACACACACACACACAGACTTTTATTTGTGACTTTGGTGTGTGATGGGTTTGAGCTGGGACAATTTTTTTTTCATCTGTGAACACCATGTAAGGTGCATAGGAGGACAGTCACATTTCTGTTACACAACAAATGATTCCATCTCTAATTTAGCATTTGTCAAGAGATCATGCTTCATGCCTGTTTCCTTTCCTGTTAAATGTATCGGACTTGCTGTTAACCCTCCATTCAAGCCTAAATAATGATGATTTGTTACCTTATGAAAGCTCAGAACCTGTTGATAACATGCAACACATATTCGCAGACACTCTGTTCAATGTCTATAACAATGCAGACCTTTTATGTCACACTATAACTTAAATATAGCTTCCTTTTGATTAACAGACTTGTCTTTCCTGTGTTAGAGGAGGAGCTGAGTGCAGCAGCAGAGAAAGAAAGCCTTTTTTGACTTTTCCATTAAGCAAATGAGATCGTGTGGATATTTGTTCTTGATGAAAAAGAGTTTTGCACCAAAAAAGGACTGACACAGAGGAGTGAGGTTTAAGATCTTGATGAACTGATGCATATGATGGATACAGACATGAACTGAACCTGCTCAGAACCAGCTCTGGTCCTAACGTGGTTTTACTGTAGATTATAGTCTTATCGAGACAGGCAGTCTGTAAAGTTTCACTCACTGTTAAGTTTTATGTGTGTGTGTGTGTGTGTGTGTGTGTGCGTGTGTGTTTGTGCAGTAATAGTTTGGTACTCACTCTTGCATGGACTGAGTGGACAGAGTTTGTTGCACAGAAGGAAGGAGAGAGAGAGAGAGAGAGAGAGAGAGGGGGAGAGGAGAGAGAGAGAGAGAGGGAGAGAGCCGTGAGGTCACGTAGTGTGTACACTGTGGGAAGATTTGTTCAGCAGCACCAAAGTACCTGCAGGACAGCTCTCTCCCACACATGCAAACACACACACACACACACTTGCTCCTCTACAGGTACACATGTGTGTGTGTGTGTGTGTGTGTTAGCAGGTCAGAGGGAAACTTAACTCCAGAGAAAACTCAGAGAAAAGCCAAAAGAGAAGGCAGGAGTGGTGAGGGGTAGAGAGGGGAGAGAGCTATGATATATACACCATAAAGAAGGGAGAAAAAGTCTAATGGCTCATTATCTGTTCTGAGTTAAATAGTTTAATGTGACAAGGACTTTTATGGCCTTTTTTTAAAACTGTCACCCTCAGACATTTTTACTTAATGAAATACTGCCACCTGTTGTTCATACTGAGACATGACATTGGAAAATAACAAACACATTAAGTTTGAATCAAAGAATCATGATCACTATTATCATGATAAGAGTTCACTCTCCATCAGTGTTATGATGTTTTCTGTTTTACAGGCAGTAGGCAATTGGTAGGGGGATGAGGGGGGATGCCACCCTCCTGGTTAGTAAAATGACATCCCCCTTGTTAACCTGCCGACCCTCTATATACTCTATAGAGTAGTATCAGTGATCATTGGGCCATCTCCCCTGTTGGTCAGTGGGTCATCCCCCCTGTCCCCCTGTTAAAAAATAACAAACAGCCTGCTCTTTACAGGTGTTTGATACATTACATTTCAATGTGTCTGGTTTTGCTCAGAGTATTAGCAGGGGACCCCTACAAAGCCTGTTGGTTCCTCTTTTTTCTCATCTCCCTGTTTCATGAGACATGAGAAGATTGTTTAAAAAAAAAAAAAAACAGCCTTGGGGAAGCTTCTCCCCTGGTTGCTATGGAAATACCCTTCTGGTAAAAATCAGATAACACTAACAATAATAACAATAATAATCTTCAAGGACAGACAAGAACAGCCTAGCCACCAAGCAGCCCGCATTCTGAATTTAACTTCTTTTAACCTCTCTCTCTCTCCCTCTCTCTCTCTCTCTGTCTCTCTCTCTGTCTCTCTCTCTCTCTCTCTCTCTCACACACACACACACACAGCTCCACTCTAAGCTGTCTTTACTGGATCAGGCTGTTTATCTTGATTCTCCTGGTACAGGAATGATACAGGTGCAGGAGTGAATAGCCATATGATGAAGGAATTCTTGTTTTGAGTGCAGTTTAGAGATTGTTTGTTGAGCTTATGTATGATGGATCAAAAACTCCCGATAACTTTAAAAGAGTGAATCATTAACAGTGATTCATGATGGTTATTTAACTGATAACCAAAAACATTAGAAAAAAAAAAATTAAAAATAAAGCAAAACAAATAAACCTTTAGCAGGTTACCACACAGATGACATGCAGATTATGTCAGTGCCACTAGAGGGAGCTGATGCTTCATTACATAAATTCTCAGCAGCTGTCTAGTCCTGACAGGACTGAATCATGTGAAATATTATTGAAGAATTTATAATTTTACAGACAATCACCTGTAGAGTTTTAAGAGTTCCCAAGACCAGAACTAGGAGACGCAAACCTCAGCTCCCTTAAAATGCGTACAACATTCAATAAAAAAAGAAAAACGGAATTCAGGCTGTCTTTGAAGAGGAAAGGGGCACGTCATCAAATTTGCAAAGGTTGTGAAACCAAGGCATTGCTATGTACAGTATATTCTGTTGTCAAGTGGTTACGCAGCAATGTTATAAAGATGATTTCAAAACAGCACAGTGCCTTTTGGGGCGTCAGGTTTTATCTTATAATGCTGGAAGTCTCTATGTTTCAGAGTTAAGCTGATTTCCTATACAGTACAGAGAGTGTAAAGATGTGTTGTGAGATAAATACGGATCTGTAATTCACTGGCTGGGGTACAGGCCCATATCCAACACAATCATGTTTTTCTGTACAGAATCTCAACTTTTTCCCAGACAACTGGACAGATCTCAGGGGAGTTGTGTAATTTGTTGTTTTTACTGGCACATGACACAGTATTATTTTAAATGGTCTGATTTCATAAGCTGAGTTGAGGTTTAGAACAACAATTTAAATCAGATGGAAACAACTGGCATGCTTTAGCCCAATGCCAGTACAGCAGGCAAGTTTTTGTTATTTTGGTGAAATGTCTTATAAGTTTAACAAAATCAGCGGAGTCCTCTGACTTTTATTTCTCAAACAAATCTGTAATAGAACTCTATCTCTCTCTCTTCACAGACTCACAAACCCCTAGACCTTTCAAATCTTCTAACACTGTTCCATGTGACCAAATACAACGGGATAAAAGTGTTTCAGTGGGAGTTACAGCAGCTTCAGGACAGCTTTTGTTACACGACCTCGTTTACAGTGAACCTTTCCTAATTACGGCTAGTAAGCCTAAAATTTTGTGTACATAGCTTTTAGACAGAGATTTGAGACAATTCTGAGAAAAGGCTGATAATGTCCCTCCACGGCGGGGCTTTTCTGAGTATCACGCTTTTGTATTCTGTCCAGTCGTTGTTCTCAATAAGGTCACGGGGGTCATGTATTGGCTGTCATATGACACTCTGATACTCCATGATACTATCAGATCAACAGTGAAAGACATGACATTTGCATTCGACATTACGCAAGTCTTTGGAGTAGAGGGCACTCCATCCAAAAGCATTTCACGTTCTCATTACGTAATGATGCTTTTGTTTGACCCGCGTTACGGAACAGTGCATACAGCATCAACCTGTTGCGGTTATTACCATTAGAGTTTACCTAAGGACTGCCATCTGGTGCTGACGAAGAGCGTGATGTCTTCCCACAAACACGCAGGTCTATTCAGATGCTGGCTACGTGTTACACATGAAGTGTTTAAAAAAATCGGGTTTAGAGTAAAGACGCCATTTCTTTCTTATCGCTGATCCTTCTTGTCAACATTGCTTATCACGCCCTGTCGTTTGTTTGGAAACCACCTAACACATGATTTCCTTACAGTATGGCCGTTACTGTATAAGCTACTCCTGCTGGAATGTGGATGCGCTACGTATACTGACTAAACAATGCAATATCAGTTAGTGCTCCACGCCAGTAACTTTGGTTAGCAAGTTTAGGTTCGTAAGTTAAACTTTGGTTGGCAAATTTAGGTTTGTGAGTTAAACTT
Source organism: Chanos chanos (assembly GCF_902362185.1). Lineage (NCBI taxonomy): Eukaryota > Metazoa > Chordata > Actinopteri > Gonorynchiformes > Chanidae > Chanos > Chanos chanos. The sequence goes on along the minus strand of NC_044507.1, from coordinate 21,567,358 downwards.
TGGTGCTAAATGCCTCTCTAGATGACACTGTCGATATGCGGTTTAAATGAATTAAAATAATTTAATATTCACACTGGAATATTTGTAAATATTGGAATTCCACCTTTGTTGTGTTTTAGTTTATTTCAGTATAGCTAAGGTGAGCATTCAAGCAGGAGTAATACGAAGATGTTACAGTTTCACAACTAACTTTGTGGTATTGGTAACGCACAGTAGATGTTACAGAAATAATTAAAATGGGAAAATGTCTTATTTTGGTGATGTAAACGAGTCTGCGTCTAAATCTGACTTTATAAACGAGATAACAGGTTAGTCAGAATAAGCTGCAGTTTAACCATACACCTTCACCATCTAATGTTGGAAGTCCTTTTAGATAAAGGGTCTGAATAACGAATAAATGTACATGTAAACTTGTAAATGTCAAAGCGTCTACCAAACTAACTAATTTCAAGTAAGAAAGCTCTAAAAGTTGCAGTTGTAATTTCTTGAACTGTTTTGTTTTTACGTGTATTCTCTGTAGCCTGCTAAGTAATGTCAGCATATGCATAAAGACCTAAGATTAAATTTTGATCCTTTCGCGAAAGAAAATAGTAATGGACGTTATCTCGGCTGTGTGGGGAAACTCATCTGCAATAACGTGTCACTTTTATGGTTTGACTATAAATGATACAGTCCATTTTGACTTGATGTATTAATTCATTTGAATTGAGATATCCACTCCAGGCAGCCGATAAGAGGAGTGACGCTGTAAGGGGTTACGCTAGTTGTCGTGAGAATATGAACGAGTGCATTTCCAAGCACTGGTTAGGTTTAGAGGAACAGGCAGACAGAGTACTGCCGGCTTTGCATTACCGCAGCTTTGTTCTTTCGGGATTGGACAACATAGGATAAGTCACGTGACTTCACGGAAGGGAGTAAAGGAAAATGACAGTAACTGCCTGGTTCATGAAATCCCAGCTGTTCCTGTAGTATGATAGTCCACTACACACTTCACCTTTAAGAATGCACAGAAACTCTCCTTACTGTTCAAACCAAATGTTGTCACGGTAGGACATATTTAAGAACTTTGGGCGACTTCAAATGCAGCGTTGGCTCCCTGCGTCTCTTTCGCATACTGACAACGATGGACGTGATTCCGAGATATCTCAAGTACTTCACCTGAAGAAGTTGTCTGTGGAAAAAAAATCGTGTAAACAGCGCCCCCTAGTGCGTCACTAACCCAAAACTTTCACTTTCACTTTCCCGTAAAACATGCATTAACAGTACACACATAGCACTCATATTCATAGCACCCATATTCAACGGAAGACTTAAAGATAATTCATTCATTTTTGACCTTTTGACCTTGTTCCTCGACTATTGCAGAGGGGACAAAATTTGTGTTTGGTGTGAAGAACCTTGGTTCTGGGGGTAAGCGATATAACACTGAGTAACTGTGTGGCTTTGTCCTTTGGCTGGCTATTGCTATAATCATAACACACCTGAAACATGTGTTATATGTGTGTGTTTGTGTGGGGTCAACACCACCTGCAAGTATTGTTGCACTGACAGTGTTCTGAGTGGTGAATAAGCATGTTGGTACTGACAACACCAGTATTATTGTCACTTATGCATCAGGTCTCTGGTTTCATATGAGAGAAAACAGCTTTTTTGTACACTCTGAAAGAAATTGCACCGAAGGGGTTACTATATGTCACAAAATGATTGGAAGATTGGAGCTGGAAGACTTTCGATGGCTTTTAGATTGTAAGATTTTTTCTGATGCCTTTCTCCATTGTGATATACTTTCTTAATAAAGAGTCACATAGAGAAGAGAAAAGAGATAGCACCATAACCCCCCAAAAATTTGGGGTAATTTTTGTGTCTGTTCACAGGAAAACAGAAAGAAATATCCCTAGATACACACTGTCCCCTGAAGGCCACACACACACACACACACACACACACACACACACTGTAACAGAAAACGGTAGAAGTGAAAGCATAACAATGAATTCATGTCTAAACATGATTCTTCCAGAATCATCCGGAGTTTGGAACAGTACCTGTTTATTATCTTCTCCAGTTTTCACTTTCATAATGAAATCATTCGTATGAACCCGTGTAACACATGGCTTAATGGCTATAATGTAAATATCATCCATCACTGCTCTTAATGCAGTAGGGATCGTCATGTTGACTGAATTATGACTGTTCTCAGGACAGATGTACTATGGTCAGTTTCCCTGTTGCTTGCTTTCCCAGTGACACAACTCAGTAAATGTGGCGTGATTAGCGAGTGTGCAGAAATGAAACTCATACAAATGGTTTGGGCAATACCTCTGCCCTCTGTCTGTGCACATGGCCAGAGGCTCATTAAGTTTCATTGCTGTTGTAGCATACGTATCTGTGCCACGTGAGTTTGGTGCACATTCACCATATTGAATCTGATTTTCTGTGTTAATGCATGGATTTTTTCCTATATATCATTTGTCTTCTTTGGTAAGCTTGCTTTTGACGTGTCTTAAGCGTGTGAAAGTCTTAGGAATACTGAGCGGTCTGACTGGAGTATTCTACAAGCATGAAAGCTTGCAGAACCAAATATCACCAGACGGGGGCAGTGTGCTCGTAACTTGCTGCACTGAATTTAACTACTGTACATCTCCGCTACGTTGCCGTTTTACTGTATGCCCTGTGATGGTTCGGTGCATTTTGACAATAAAGCATTAGTTGAAGCAAAAAGACAGCATAAATTATATCTAGAGTGTGATATAAACACGTTTTTAATGTAAGCTGAGTTTTAATGATGTATTCAAATGTCTGTACATGTGCCTCTGTAGGTTTACGTGCCCGAAATGCCATTTATAAACGGTCTCATTCCTTAGTAGAAATGAAACCAGCGCTTACATCTCCAATGGGGAAATCGTTTGTGTGTGTGATTGCTTCTCAGAAATCGCAAAACCGAAAGAGAAACTTTCTGAGAAAAGAGGGCGGGGCAACCCATGCTACATAAACCCTTTCAGCTCACTAGCTGCTAGACAGACAAAGTGAACGAGCTGTGAAACTCACTTGAACATAAACAGCGATACAACAGTGGAGTAAGTCATTCAAAACTCTCACCCAGTGAAAGTGGATAAAAAAGCATAACCCTGCTGGAGTTGTACCACCGAATACCTGTTGCATATTCCATTTTTTTTTTTTAAAAAAACTTTTGGGATATTTGAATCATCGGTTAAGATGAACGGTAAGACAATTTCACGTCTGGCATACTTTTGTAGACATATGTCCAAACTGTATATTTTTGGTTCTGAAAATGTTAATATACCTTAAGAAAATACATAATGATTAGTAAATAACAAAATATAATAACTCTTGGATGATTCGGGGAGATCTTTAGCGGACGTTAGCTTTGATTGGCCAAATAGTGTCTTTGGCAATCCGTTGCTTCACTTGATAGATTTCGTTTGGCGATAATCTGTGTCATGTTGTTGTCTCATGGGGATTCGCTTGTGTTCACCTCAATTATTTTGTCACTCGTACTTCCAAGAAATCGCGACTGTTCCTTTCAGAGTAAACTATAAAAAAAAACTGTTATTTTCTCATTTTGTTTGAAAACAAAGACATATTTTCAAATATACATATACATTGTGATATGCTTTTGCGGTGGACTGCAGTTTGTTTTTTTCTTTTTTCTTTCTTTTTTTTTCTTTAAACATTTTAAATTGGTTATTTTTTTTAAGAAAAAGATTGTTTTCATTGTACAGAATGACGGGTAAACTATATTTATATAGGATCTGACAAAGCAGAACTTCTGTCAAAGCAGAAAAATGTAATGTACAGAGTAAACCTGTTATGTGCCGTTAGCTGTTAAATCTGGGTAGTCCTCTCTAATGTGCCTTGTTTGTTTATTTCAGACATGTCAGCCTCATCTCGATGACCTTGACCAGGGAAGCTATGGAAGACCACACACGTTGGTCTTCCCTGTAGGATGGTGACTCACAGTACAGTGGAAGGTAATCCAGGCAACCCAGCACGCAGAGTGAGGAACAACGAACTCCAACCAGCCAACTGTCAGCCCCCACGGCCCAGACCAGCACAGCACATCGCCCGCTGCCCTGACAGCCAGACTCACTACAGAACCTTCAACAGTGAGGCCGACTTTAAGACCATCACTGAGACCACACGCATGCTGAAGAGCAGTGGCTTCTACTGGGGCCCAATGACCGTCGAGGAGGCGCATCAGACACTGAAGAAAGAGCCACTGGGTACCTTTCTCATCAGAGACAGTCGGCAGAACAATTACTTCTTTACACTGAGTTACTGTGAACAGTCTGGGCCGATCAGCATCCGGATAAAGTTCCAGGGCTCACGCTTCAGCCTGGTGGGAAGCAAGGAATCCTTTGACTCTCTGTTTAAACTCCTGGAATATTACGTCACCTCTCCTAAGAGTAAGATCAGCAGACCCTACCGGAAAGTGCAGGTCCAGTCTCTTCAGGAGCTGTGTCGGAGAAGGATAATAGAGACATGCGGTGGGGAGGGGATCGAGCAGATCCCGGTGAATCCCATCCTGAAGGACTTCCTCCACTCCTTCCCTTTCCGGCTGTAACGGTGGGACTGAAGGCATTAAAGCAATGCTGGAATATGCTGGAGTTACTTGATCAGAAGTCTGTGGTTGTCCCGTCCTGCCACCACGGGCAGGCTGCAGTGTGTAGCACTCTCTCCGAAAGAGAACTTGAACACTCAACTCTGAAAGTTTACACAATCTGTGAATGTTTACACTACACAGGGGATTACTGTGGATTTATCTCTGCCATGCAGAGGGAAATATTTCTAGATGTTATTATTAGTAATAATTATGCTTCAAACATTTCAGACATTTTCCTCTGTTTGTTTGTTACTGCATCTGTTTTGCACTATAGATTGAATACTCTGTTTAGAGTTACTTGACAATTTCACACATATACGGTTGTTAAAAAAATAAAAAGCACACTTCAACTGTGAAACATTTTCCTCTTTTTAATATGTTTGACGATGATGTATTACATCTTTATAGCACAGACACTCAAAATCAAAAAAAAAAAAAAAAAAAAAAATCTCAGTTTCAAAAATGCTGTTTATTATTGCCAAAATGACCCCCAGAATGACAGGTAGATATGTACAGCAGTTTCTAGGCCTTGCTGTGTAGCCAATGTGGTTTAAAGCCTTCCTGTAGATTTTTTCTGATGTTTTCACATTTGATCATATTTGCTAGATTACGTTTTTCACCTGTAGCTCTTGAGATGACTCTCTGGTTAGCCGAGCTGGAACTTCAGCCTCACTACGTTGACTGGGCTGATTAATCTGAGTAGGAGGGTGGCCTATGGGCGGGGCCACGGTGACAGTAATTGCCTCTGTCATAGACCAGCATTTACAAGAAATGAAGTGAGCAGTGTAGACAAAGCTGAGTGTCATGGGGGGCGGAGCTTCTGTGCCACACAAAGACTATCATCGGGAGAAAAAAAAAAATAAAAAAAATTGGTGCACCAAGCCTGTAAAGGGCTACTCAGAAATGACTCAGAGAAAGAGAAGTCCTCTTAAGATTTCAGGTAAACTAGAGATCACGGCTCTTTTCACGTCCAAAAGAATTGTACAGTGTTTATCCCTTTGTTGTTCAGTTGATCGTATCGTTCAAGATTATAACTGATTGATTTATTCATTTATTAGGCTAATGTGGAGTAGTAATTCAGCTACTAGAGCTGGAGATAGATCTATATCTTCTTTTGAGTATTCTCAAAAGCGTTCTCGTTTCTTTTCATAGCATTGTGTTGAGGGGGAAATCAGTGTATTTACTGGGAAGTGACAAATTGAAACTGCCAACCAAGCGAGCCATAAAACTTTGATGGGGACCTCAGCTTAGTCTTAATCTACTCTGGGATCTGAATGTTATCTTCCACTGAATTCTGACGAAACCCTAAAATCATTCTGGCCAAGTGAACAGGAAATCAAAGCCAAGCCGCCGTAGCCACGGTATATAGTTTTATGATCGCATTAATCTTTGTCTCATCTCTGCCCGGCTGACCCTGAATGAACCTTGGGTAGAATTATAAAATTTGCCCTCCTGTAACGTAAAAGTGAATGGGAAATTCGGCTGTTTGGGCTGAACCTTTTCAGAGGCTTGTCTCTGTTCGCTCAGCCATCGTTCTGTTGTGTTTAACAGGTCTTGCGTTCGACACGAGCCTGAGTCGTGCTACTGCTCAGACCTTTGACAGAGTGACACGACGGTAATCTGCTCATCACTCCCTCTGCTTGCCTGTGGTTAGACACACACATGAAAGAACATTTTCACTTCCAGGAAAAGAGACAGTTGTGTTTCCCTGAAGGGCCCTAATCTCCCATGCATCTGGCCTCAGTACACACACAAACACTGGAGCTTGTGTGTGGTTTTCTCCAAAGAAACCACTATCAACCCCTCTCCACCACCATCAACCACCCCCCACCCCCCACACCCCCGCAGCCCCTCCATCCCCTCTGCCTATGTGAGAGTCTGATCGTAAGAATGGTCCTTCACACGATCCCCCGTGAGAGTCTCTCGTGGTCTAACATATAGTGTCACCCCTACTGAACCTCGTTATGTCAGAACCTGGGCCATGTGTTGCCTGCGTCATCTCAAGGTTACCTTAATTATGAAGGACAACACTAACACTTTTTAAAAGACTTTCCAGCATAGTAACCATATGATACAGTTTTGAGAGAAGTATCATGTTCTTATCAAGGCTAAAATACATCTGATATCGTTTGAAGCGTAACGATGGCATTCATGTACTGTTGGACCACAGCACTGACACATAAACTCTTTTTTTTTTCCATTGATGGATTCACAGCCTTGTCACTTCACTACTTTTCAAGTCATTGTGCTGAATTCCAGGAAGCCAAACGATAGGCTACCCGCTACATGTTGGGTTACTATGACAACACTTTGTTCTTGTCAATCCACATCAAGGTAGAAGGTCCCTTGTGGCCTATATCGAGAACGGGTGGGCAGGATATTCAGCTCAGAGAATCTGATCAACGCATGTTACACACAGACACACACACACACACACAAGAATCCTAAGGGGAGCTCCATTCATCTCCTGCACCGCTGCTTTCTCAATCAAGCACGAAGTCTTTTTTCTTTTTTTTTAACGCGTTCATTCTGAGTTTACGTCAGCTATTCTCGATAATATGTCGCACACTCCAAACCAATGTGGAAGTCTCCAATAACAGTTTTACTATAAGTCATTTTAAATCAGCAACATTCGTGGTAAGGTAGAGATGCATATCTGTGTATAACATTGTTAAGCCATTAGCCATTTGAAATCCGGGGGTTTCGTGAGGGGTGATTGAAAGTTCAGCAGGTGTTTGTGATACTCATTTAAACACTTTACAGACAACGCGTATTACATCAGTGCTTTTACAGCCAGTTTGGAGCATTTCAAATCACCTTGTTGCCGCACAGTACCGAATGTGTGACTTTTCGACTTATCTGGTTTTCACACTGGCGTGACAGATGAGAAGGAAAAGAGAAAAACTGCGGCAGAGCGTTTTACCTTTGAACACAGCACATATGGGGACAGGCTGCGGGCAGGAAATGACACACTCAAATGATGCTCATGTTATGTAAATAGCATTAACAAATACAGGACGAGGAGTTATAACGTAGTCCCACAGGTAGCCTCGATATTTCTTTTTTCGTCCTTTGATTGCCTTGGGAATTGAAGAGCGTGGAGGGCATGAGGTGTAACCGTTTGACAACTGACTCATTCATTTGAATTTGCTCTTCTTTGACTACCAGCTCCGAGAATGGCTCGGATTCCCTTACCCGCTGACTAATACAGGTTTTTCTTCATTTTGTGAGTTCACAGGAATCTAATGATTTCGCTAGTAGAAGTGGTTCCTTGTTGTGCCCGATTTTGAGGATGGTGATTATTCTACCCCACCCTACACTACCAACTAGATGACTATAGCAGATTCCAACGCATTGTGAATCACCGTCGTTTGTCCCAGTTTTTCAATGACGTTATTTTGTCTGGAAACGACGATTAGCGCTCTCAGAGTTTTAGTTTTTAGTATTTGTATTTACATTTATTTCAGGATATAAATATTTATATTTTGAATACTTATATTTAGTATATATAACAACGTAACCTACCCATTGCACTCCAGCGGAAAAGCACAGTTCGCAATTCCAGAGCCCAGTAATGGGAGTTAAGTGAATGTGAAAGTAACATGTGCAAAAGTAAACAGATATGCCTGATACACTTGATTGACTGACTATTCAAGTGAAGTGCTTAAAAAAATATTTGGACTGGATTTCTAGAATTCATTACCGTTGTTAACACTTCCCTAACACGCCATTCTCGTCAGCTATTACAAGTACTTAGGCCCTGCCAGGTTCCGTGGAACTTCCACTCTTAGGGAAGTGGAGAGCTTCAAAGAAATACACAGGAAACAATAGGAAATCTGGCAATGCCGCACAGACAGACAAGGACACTGTGACATAGAAAAGAAAACAGCATCTGATAGCTAGCAAAACAAAGCACGGGATACCTCTATCTTTTGTGTCCAGAAAATACACAGGGATATTAATAAAGGCATTCTGACTGGGACAGAGTAGGGGAACCATGCACATCGCAGAACCACTGCTAGTACAGGCAAAGCACCCAGTCGTAAGTAGAATAATTTATTGCAACTTTTCAATAATTAATTTCTGTTCATAACTGAATTATAATTACAGATTAAAAGCATTTACACAGCATACAAACAAACAAACATAAACACAAGTTACACAATTTTTCGTTCATGTCTTCATTAGGATGAAATTTACACCATAATTCAAAATACTGTCATAAGAAGACTTACATTAATAGTATTGCTGTCATGTCACTATTTACAAAATCCAACCATAAAGCTCCAACTAGGACAAGCTCTATTTGACAGGAAGAAGAGCCCGACCCCAGATAAACACAGAGAGAGACTATGATTCCACATTGGATGTGCTACGGTCAAGAGGACCGTAAAAGAACTGGTGTGACTTTCACATGTTTTTCCATTAGCGGTTATCCCACTCACTACACACAGTAAGGGGGAAGGAAAATGAGAACACTTCAGTACTGAAATGGGTTATTGCAGATCAAAGCAAAATCAGCCATCATAAATACCAAGCTCCGCCAGTGTAAGGCTGGCCAAAGCATCCAGTGAACGTGGACAATGTTGATGGTAAGTCATTAAAGGTCATTATTCATTAAGGTCATTATTCATTAAACTCATTATTTCATTTTCATTACCTTACAACAAAAAAAGCCTGACAGTATCCCGCATGGACAGTATCCTGCGTGGAACTAAAGTGCACAAAGGAAGGGCAGAGTGACTTGTGAGTGATACGCTGTAGAAACCCTCTGAGTGTGCAACCAGATGGGTGTTTGGCCAGTGAAGATTTGTTTGTTTGTACTTGTTTACAAACAGAACACAGCTGGGTGAGGTCAAGGATGACACTGCTGATTCTTCCACAAACAACAGGCAGGAGCAAACAGTCAACAGTTGGTTTTTCTACTGAAATATGAAGAAATAGATGTTTCCAGAGAAAACGGATGGTAATTCAAAACCCAACCATTAATTTCCTCCTCACCAGATAAAAAGAGAGAAAATGAAACAGACACCCAGCTCTGAATTAAAAAAAAAAGAAAAAAGAAAAAAAAGAAGAAGATGATAAAACTAAGACCGTGTAAAAGAATTACCATGAAAGAACATATCAAGTTATAAAGACCAGTTTCCTTTTGACAACGTATCTGATAAAAATGATGATCATTTCAACATCATTATAACCCGTGTTTGATTTAGACGTTAGGTGTGATCGTTTATTCATTAATGTCGTCGAAGGTCAGCAGTGCATCCGCGATCCGTCCCGAACAGACGTCCACAATAGAAGAGCAGGCTTGGATATGCAGAGACGCGTGAGCACATTCCTGGTTGCTGTGGCTGGCAGGAGTCCGTGGTTAAGTGTCTACCTCGCCTGGCAGACACAGAACAACAGTCACAGTCTTCTGTTTTCCCTCACACGAGGACCACACTAAACACCACAGACAACCAGGCTAGAGAAACAAAGAACACCCAAACAAACCCCCCCCCCCCTCCCAAAAAAAACAAAAAACAAAACAAACAAAGAAAGCTGTACTTTGCTGAAGGACTACAATGCTATCAACGAACACCTTGCTCTTGTGTAACCTCCAAAAGCTTTCAGAGAACAAGGACACCAGTGTTGTCTGAGAGCAGGCATCAGTAAGAGCTCCAAAGCAAATAAGACTGAAGCTCTGTGAAAAACAAACCAATAAAACCCAGGACGATGCGGTCCCACACTGTCACTGGCCCATTCTTTCAACAGCAGATGAGATTCTGTCTTGTATGCTTTTAGGTTGTAAGTGCATCCCGCGTGGTCTGAGTCATCAGGTTTATGAAGGTAAGGTTTAAGAATCCATCTCAGTCTATTTCAGTCTCCTGGTCTAGCTCGCTGTCCTCCTCCAGCTCCAGCTGGCCTTCGGCCGGCTCTTTCTCAGACTTGGGGGCTTGGTCCTCCGCAGCGCCCGACAGAGGTTCTGTGGTTTCGGTTTCGGTGCTGCCCGGCGTGGTCTCTGTGGGGTCGGTGCTGCCGGACAGGCTGGCCTCCTCTGGGTTGGGCGAAGCGTCTTCCTGCGACTGCTCTTTGGGCGAGGTGTCGTCCTTCTCCTCGCCGGGCGGTTCGGGGTCCTCCTGAATGGAGGACTGGGTGCTGAAGGCGCGCAGGCGTGGGGGGTCGGCTGGGGGCAGCAGGGTGAGCGACTCCACGCTCAAAGCGTCGGTGTTGTCGTCCGACAAGAGGGAGATGGTGGGTTGGGACGCGGGCGTGAGGCTCGGGGCCAAGGCTGGAGCTAGGGCTGGAACAGGGAGAGCAGGGTCGGTCAGGTCCACACACCCCACCTCACCCGAGATGGTGGGCGGAGTGCCGTCCCCACACATACAGCACTGCGTGTTTACATCAAACGATGCACAGGCAGCATGACAACCACTGCTGACTCATGTCTGACAAAGACTAAGACAGATCCCAGCATGTCAGCTCGGAGCTACTTCTGTCTGTGTGTGTGTCAGTTTGTAGGTGAGACTAAAACACATTGTGTGTACCTCTTTATGCCAAGAAAGAAAGAAATCAAATGAAATTGGATCTAATAAAGCACTAAATCCATACATGGTCCTTGGAGTGGTTTTTGAGAACTCACTTTTGTTTATTAAGGCAGGCTGATTTAGGTCTGACTGCTCGACTTTTTTCTGAGTCGCTTTGGATCAAAGCATCTAGATTCTAGAGTATGATGAAATACAAATGTTTGAAGAGAATGACTGTGTAAGAGTGGCTTTCTTTGTCTGACTCAAGTAAAATTAGACTTGCCAAAACAGAGACGTTTGCTCATTAATGAAAAAAAAAGACAGACAATTTTGTCGCTTCTGACGTTGAGAGAAACAACCTCTCATTTCTGCATGAAACGAGGGTGGGAGTGCAGGGAAGTGATGTATGTGATATATATAAAACAAAAAAAAAAACACCCTGCAGAAAATGGGAACAGGGAAACACAAAAAAAGACACAAAAGAACAGCCTAAAGGAGGCGGACAGCTCAACAGCCTGAAAATACAGAATATGGAAACAGAAGCCAAACGGAAAAGAGAAGAGTGAGAAAGAGCGTTGACGTGGGGAGGTGATCAACAGTAAAGGGGGGGGGGGTAGTCTTCTTCTCCCCGGGGGATGTGATACCCGATGACTAACCTTCTATATTAGTCCTCCCCAGCTGTCTGAAGTCAAACAGCTCGCCTTTTCATTTTGATTTTTATAGAGGCCAGTCCATTGCGGAGTGTGTGACACTTCCCTAAGTTCCATCAGTTTCCCAGGAAAGATGAGCTCAGAGAGACTGAGTGTCACCTGTTTCCTGTGGGAAGTGAGAGACCCAGCAGAGAGGGGACAGGCCCTGCGGCTTCACTATAGGAACATACTGACTCTACTCATTCAGCCTACGCTGTCATCAAACAAAAACACATTTATTATTTGAATGTCAATTAACAACAGAGACACAGAGAGCAGGTAAAGCAGTTGAGATTTTTACTCATAAGGAGCAGCTAACAGGGGAGATTCTGTGCAGCTGGCTGAGGGAAGGCTACGGAGGCTCTAGAGCAAGCGTCCGGTCTGAACCCCTAGATGAGGATGACACGGAGACATGCCTGGTCTGAATGCCGCTCTACACCCAGAATCCACCACGGCTGTCATCCCCTGACAGACTCAACAGGCAGCTCCGCCCCTTCCTGCCAGACCTGACTAGAGGAGAACAGAGGGACAGATCAAAGTGTAGGCCAGAAAAAAAGTGGAAGACAGATGGAAACATGCAGCAGCGATACTCTGACAGGCGGTTTGGGCAGTTTCATTAGCCTGAACCATTCCGGGGAAAATTAAGGTTAGTTGAGTTAGAGGAAAGAAAACAGACATGCATAATGTGGAGAAACAGGTTTTAAGGGGCTATGAACACACCAGATGACACACAGTGTTAGACATACTGGGCTGCCTTTGCTTTGTGTCTGTGACACTGCGGTGTTTGTTCTGACGGTGTACTAATTCACTTTGCATTTATGAGTCTTTGCTTTTTTTTTTTCTTTCTTTTCCCCCAGGAGAGAAAATGGGCAACGGTACGGCTGGGCAGGCACGAGCAGGAAGGACGGCCTGTGTACTTAACAAACGTTTCTGAGAGAGCACAAAAACATCTGCTCTTCTCTTCTTAGAACTTTTAACACAACCGAGGACTTCCAGCGAAGTTTAAGCAACACAGGAGGTGTTAACCTCAGACACCCACTTAGCTAGGGCAAAGGGGAACAAAGGTGTCCCCTCCTTCACAGCCTTGTCACGCTTGTCAGTAACTCTGCCCACAAAATCTGCTACCGCGAGTCTCAGGGCACGTTAGGTCCACCAGTTTCTAAAACCTACAGGCACGAGACAAGACCTCCCAGAAAGCATTTACGCTTGCTTGTTGAAAAATTGGTACTGGTACCGGTACTGGTTCTGGTACTGGTGGACTAAGGCGGTACAGTCCAGTAAAAACCCACCCAGTCTATTTCAGACTGACGGTGACAGCGCCACGGTCTGCTCTGTTCTCCTGCCTCAGAGAGGGGAGGAGGCACTGTCATGATCAGACAGACTATTACTATCATTTAATGATTAACCAAACCGCTCCCACGCCGTGTAGGAGGGATCCATCACAGCACAGTGATAACAGACCTGTCAGTCATTTCTCCATGGAGACCAGTGAGCAGCCCAAGCCCAGGGCATCTTTCTGCCTGACTCAGATCGCAATCGCTTTTAGGCTTTTCCATGACCACACTTGACCACCGGGCCGCTGCCTTGTACAGAGGGGCGTGGCCATGAAACGAGCGTTGATAAACGAGACGTCACACATTTTCACTGACAACAAAATTTCAGAGGTACTCTACACAGAACTACCGCAAAAACTCTTTACGTGGATGTGTCTGTCTGATGCTAATCACACACACACACACACACACACACAAGAAAAACACAGATACTCTACACACTGGGTTTTTTTTTTTTAGGGGGGTGGGTGGTATTTTTCAAATCTAGAAACCGACAGTGTCAGTAAAGCTGAAGTCTCTCCCACTGAATACAACTGCCTGTTGGAAGAGAATTGTGATCCAGTGTTGTTACTTTACATTAATGTGTCTTAGCAAAGCAAGACAGACCAGAAAAAAAAATCAAAACAGAAGCGCACACACACACACACACACACACAAACAAACACACGCCGGAGATGAGAATGGAGATGAGAGAGTTTGTGAGATGTGTGTTCAAACAGAGTACTTTGAGATTCTGGTCACACAGTGCTGAAAGGGAGAGGAGAGGTGAATGTAAAATATGACAGTGGGAAAGTCAGACTGAATGTGAGAATGTGAGAACTCCAGCTCCGCCTCCCGGCTATGACTCAAACGTGGCTCTCATAGGAGACTCAAACAACAGGCCGGAAATACGGAAATTCCAACAAGAGATTAATAAATGTTTTTGCCTCAGCGACCTCAGTAAAACGTCTGGTCAGTTTTCGTCCTCTGTTCATTCCCTAACATAAACAGGTCAAGACCCTTTCAACCTTACCATAACTTTACTCGCGGTATGACCATGTATCAACACTGTGGGCAAAACCCTCAGAAGAGTTTTGCTTAAACCATTAGTCGACTTTTTGTCTCACTCTCATTGTCTGTATTCCTCTCTCTCTCTCTCTCTCTCTCTCTCTCTCTCTCTCTCTCTTTCTCTCTGTGCCACAGACACAGACGCACACACACAGAAACATGTTTACACACACACATGCACGCAACACGCGCCCAGAAACACACACACACACACACACACACACTTTGACTGAAGCCTATGGTACGCTAGGCCTGACAAGTGCAATATGAAGCAGACACAGTGGTTTCTCACTGACAATGCTCTGTCCTGGTGTGTGTGTGTGTGTGTGTGTGTATGGTCTTTGTTACCTGGGGAACCTTGTGATGCTGACTGGGTGGAGGCAGTGTTGGTGGTGATGGAGTCACTCTGACCCGTGCTGCTGCTGGAGGAGGTCACAGGGGTCAGTGACAAGGGGGTAGGGCCATGCTGGGTCACATGAGCCACCGCGAAACCTGGAAACACAAACACACACACACACACACGCATAGCACCTAGAAATGTTCCCTCATTAATACTGCACATGGAAAACACAGCCACACTCAAACACACATACATATAACAACAGAACCTAAATTATTACACTTGTTAAAAGGGCTTTCCATTTTCCATTCTACGTTCCAACACACCGCTATCTCCAGCTAATCCATTATCCAGACAGGAGTAGTGCACGGCTGGCTCTAGCTCATGGCACTGATCCAGCGGTTCTTGGAAGCACAGAGTTTTTACCTGCTCATTCAGAATGTCATCACAGGCCAGTGAAAGACACATATTACTCACTCACTTCCCCCTGTGTGTGTGTGTGGGGGGGGGGGGGGGGGACTCTCCTCCACCAATACCCACCACCAGCAGAGTGTTTCAGGCACAGTTAAGACGCGCTGACTACAGAACCAAAGCCACCACAGGTCCTCGCTGGATTCACATCAGGCCACGGTCAGAGTCACACTGGGTGCCACACTCACTATGATGGCCATGGCGAATATAGTTAGAAACATTCCACAGCAAAAGCTCTGACACCTTATTCCAAGACAAATCCTCAAGAGTAGCCATATATATGCCCAGAGAATAAAGGAGGAAA
>NC_044507.1:21539543-21549543 GCF_902362185.1 Chanos chanos | reverse complement strand
TTGATGATGAGCTTGGTCAGGAGGAGAAACGAGAAGACGATGGCTAGCGTTGGCCATCATGTTCTATTGCTGCCGACTTTTTTCTCGGTCGTTTGAGGTGTGTGAGTGAGAAAACTTCATGGGCCAGGCTGAGGATGCCTTTCCCCTGTGGGGTGTGTAGGGAGGCCATGACAGTACCATAATGACTGGTTGAAAGGCCACGCTGGCCTACAGCCCACACATGGCCCATCTGATATGTCATGCTGTCTAATTACCAAAGCCGTAGGCAGCAGCTACTAATTATATTTACAAAAAAAAAAAAAAACCACACACACACACAAAAAAAAAACTGTTGCACAATATCAAGAGACACATTGGTTCTTTGCCAGGACAAACAGGTTTATCAGATGCGTAGGTGTTGTAATGGAGAGGGGAGAAGTTGATGTCTTAGCTACAACACTGCTCAGGAGATAAGAGGCCAGGGGGCAGGATGGGGGGTGTTGGCTAACCAGCTATTCTCTGCATCTTCATGCGGCGGGCCTGGATGCGTCCCTTGGCCAGCCGTTGCTTGGCGATGATGCAGCGGATGTGGTCGGCGAAGATGAAGTTGGCCTGGAGGATGGGCAGGGGCTTGGCGTGCGGATTGGATGTAGGCTTATGAATGGTGATGTTCAGAGCACGACTATCATCCTCTACTCCTGACACCTGCATGTCCTGTAATACACACACACACGCACACACAAATACACGCACACACACACACACACACACAAGCACACACGTAAACACATACACACATTCACACACACAAAACCAGAAGCTGTGACTGGATGTGAGATAAAAGTTGGCTTGTTCATATACCAAAATCTTCAAGAAATGTGTGGGCACATGAATCTTTTTTTTTTTTTTTTTTCTTGAGGTTGGACATTCCTGATTGAAATACGCACAGACATCACCGAGTTACACAGTTATTTGTGATTTGAATATAAATACAAAGTAGATCTTATGCATGAGTGTACTGTAACACCGCAAGCAGACCAAAATAAGTCATTCCTTTGTAACGTCACATAAATGATAAAGCCTGACAGCCACTGTTTATCTGGAAATTTCCACTATGAGGTAACAGTTATGGGGAGGACTGCGCTGGAAAGATTATATCATGCTGCCACGTCTGATCATGATATCTGTGCTAAAGGATTAAACTGCATGATCGCATACCAATGTACTGAGCACGTTTTTCTTACGGTTTTGCCATACCAGTTTTAGAGAGTTACTTTGACAGCACCGTGAGGAGAGCCTAGCGCGTCTTCTGACTCCCACTGCATACCCGGAGAGATGGAGGAGAACTAAGCCAGAGCTAAGGGTGGGGTTTTGGGGTTACCTGCAGAAGGCCGGCGAACTTGACCACCCCCCAGCCCAGCCGTTTGGTCTCGGGTTCGACCAGGCTCATCTGATACACGTCGACGGCCAGGAAACGCTGGGCCTGGACGCCATCTTTAGTCACCACCATGCAGGCTATCAGATCACTGTTATCTAAAGGAGAAGAAGAAGAAGAAGCACTTTATTAATCCACGTGGGGAATTTTGTCCGCTGCATTCAAGCCGTACTATGGCTACACTAGGGGCGGTGGGCAGCCGTGTGCAGGGCCCGGGGACCGACTCCAGCTCTTATGCCGGTGCCTTGGTGGAGGGTGCATCAACCCTAACATGCATGTCTTTTTTTTTTTTTTTTTTTTGATGGCGAGAGGAAACCAGAGCACCTGGAGGAAACCCACACAGAAACTCCTCATAGAAAGGACCTGGGATGGCCGGGATTCAAACCAAAGACCTGCTGTGAGGCAAGAGTGCTAACCACTGAGCCACCGTGAAGCCCATTGTCGGTCATCAAATCAGACCAAATCTTTAGATATGCCTATGGCCATAAACACGACACACTGGCCATAAACCCATGCTGTTCTGTGGAACTTCTTATTGGCCATAGATCCATGCTGTTCTGTGGAACTTCTTATTGGCCATAAACTGATGCAGCAACACCATTCTGAATAGATTCCACCTGATACAGTTCAGTATTCTGAGACAGAGAGGAGGGCATGATGAGGAGAAGGAGAAGTACATATATAAACACACATAAATAAATTAAAAAAAAAAATATATATATACATATATATATATATATACATATATATATACATATATACACACACACACACACACACACACACTTTTGTGTTTGTGCGTGACTTGGACATAACTTTTTGGTCTGTCTATGTGTGTGTGTTTTAATCAATACTGCTGATGAAACCAGTATTATTGCAACAGACGGTTACTGCAATATGCAATAGCTCTGCGATGCTGAACATTTTTTTTTATAATCTGTATCCTGTTAATCTATTTCTCTGTGTACATTTTGAACAATAGGAGATGATGACATTACTGATGATATTTAAAATTCAGACGTTACCTACGAAAGAAAAAAAGTCACATTTACGTGGCTGTTCTCGATTCCACTGAAATTGAATGACTTGAGTTTGCAGTTAGAGGCCTTGAATCATTGTTCATTTCCTCTTTCTATAGACTTGCATTTAAAATGTTCCACTTCTAACTGGCTCATTGAGCTAAATGAGACTCGCAGTGATATGAGGGTGTTATTGGCTGGGAGCCAGCTACATTAACAGACGTGCGGGAGTTTTCAAAACACTCCGGTGACTCACACATAAGGTGGATGTTTCACACCCGGGAGTGTAAAGAATTGAAAGAGGCAGACGATGAAGCCGCAGCTCTATGAGACTTATGTTTCAGCGAGACAAACTCAGACTCTTGGTATTTATAATGACGGCATCATATCTGAGGTCACACTACCTCAAAAAAGAGGTTTCTCTTTTCCTACTACTTTTACCAAGAAGTCACACTCACTGTCTGAAGAGTTACCACAGAACTGTGTGGTCATGTTCATCCTACCACACACACACACACACACAACACTCTCTGGCTCTTTTACACACAGCTAAACTGGAGAGTACAGTAAACTAGTGAAAACCCAATTCCAAATTTGACATTTTCAGTTGACATATATGACCGGGGGGGAAGAAATTCCAGACAATTCAGTTCAGTGGAAGTGCAGCTTTGGTGGAGCTCTTTAATTGCTAACACTCTATGGGGGCGGATAAATAAAACACACACATACACACACACACATACACACACACACATATACACACACATACACATATACACATACACACATACACACACACACAAACACACAGACACACACACACAAACACACACGCACATACACAGACACACACACACACACACACACACACACACACACACACACACACACACATACACACACACACACACACAATAATAACAACAAAAAAAAGGAGTTCTGCATTCATGAGGAGTGGAAACCCTAGGCCATGAAAGGGCTTGTCTGACATCATCGCATGATCTGACATAAAGGCAGGTTCAGCAGTAACCTGCTGCAGCTCTTTTCTCATGATTCTGTCCTGCACACACAAAGTGGATTTATCTGGAAAAAGGAAATAAAAGCTGCCACTTCCCTCTGTTTTGCCTGTGAAGAGCAGAGTGTTTGGCACCAGTCAGACAAAAACATGCCTCGTGTTTAACGGAAAGTTAAACTGTTTCACATTAACAAACAATGAAGATATTTTATTACATACTCTTTCTGTGTGTGTGTGTGTGTGTGTGTGTGTGTTTGTGTCGTCAGTAGATGTGAAAAGTATACATTATTTTTCTGGTCTGAACTGATAAACATCGTGTGCCATTTGAATTATTCATATAGTACATATAGTACAATCTCCACCCTTCACAATGCTGGGTCTATTCAAACATGTAAGTGCTCTCTGTGTGTGTGTGTGTGTGTGTGTGTGTGTGTGTGAGAGAGAGAGAGAGAGAGAGAAAAAAAAGCCGGTAAAACATATGCTCTGCTTTGTCTGCATGTCATTTCCTGTGAGGGTAAAAATAGCTCCCTCAGCATCATCTGTCAGCCTTGTCAATCAAACCGCTGTTGATGGCGTGGTCTCTCGGCCAGTCAATGAGAACACAGTACACAACTGTTTCCATTTACTCACTTCTCCCCCTTTCCTGGGGCTGCTTTTCCGTGGGAAACCAAAGACAACCACTGCAGATAACTGTACAGCGCAGGAGGACTGTACAAACGCACGCATGCATGCACACTCACACACACACACACACACAAACACTCACACACACAGACACACTCACACAAACATACACACACACACACACACACACACACACACACACACAAACACACACACACAGACACACACAGGCACAGACACACTCACACAGACACACTCACACACACACACACAAATACGCACACACACACACACACACACACACACACACACACACACACACACACACACACACAAACACACAGAGACACACAGATGCACAGACACACAAACACACAGAGACACAAACACACAGACACAAACACACAGACACAAACACACAGACACACACGCACAGACACACACGCACACACACAGACACACAGACACACAGACACACACACACACGCACACACACAGACACACAGAACTTAAAAACCTTTCGAGATGGAAACCGGAGTGTGCACTCTCTTCCCCAGTATTCTCACCACTGTTTCCTGCCCAATGCCTTTGCTGGATCCAAACATCAGCTAAATTCACACAGAACTATGACTGTCATCTGGTTACAGTTACAGCTTATGAGTGTTTGACTTCACACACAGGAAATGTCAATAAACAAATACACTTCATTTTTGTCCTGGTTCCTCCAACGTAAACATCGACTGCACAGTGTAAACGAAGGGTTAAAAGTAAACACAGGAGACTAAACACAAACAAGTCAAATGACAAACCAACATCCTCCTTCCTCCACAAAATGCACTGCAGTACCTGAGCTTTCATCAGCTCAGCCTCTGCTCTGGGTCCCATCCAGTAAAGAGGGACAGACAGAGCAATGAGCACCAGGCTGCTTCATTAACATAAAGATAAAAACCTCCCACTGGCTCACACTTCCACAGAACCACACAACACTATATATATATATATATTATATGTGTGTGTGTGTGTGTGTATATATATATATATATATATATATATATATATATATATATATATATATATATATATGTGTGTGTGTGTGTGTGTGTGTGTGTGTGTGTATACATATACATATATACACATTTGGGTGTGTGTGTGTGTGTGTGTGTATGTGTGTAGGTGCTGGCTTGACTTCTTTACTGTTAGACATGAGGTGTACTGGAAGAGCACAGAGATGTGCAGCCCACGGGTGCTGCAGCAGGGCCCTCTGTGTGACTGTGGAAGATTCTGACTCATTTCTGCTCACGACACCCCCTCTTACCTATCAAAGCTCTTAGAGAGGGCGGGGCAGGGGCCAGTGCACCTGGAGCACACAGCACAGGGATAGCTGATGGTGTGAGAAGAGATGGGGTGTGTGTGTGTGTGTGGGGGGGGGGGGGGGGGGGGAGGTTTGACAGTTTGAAGTGACAGAGGAGAAAACCACTTACATGATTGTTACATGAAAGTGGAGTTGAGTTGGTGAGAGAGCTGTGCGTATGGCGTGAACAGTCTGACACGCAGCGTGTTAAGGCGGAGGATAAGTGTGTTAAGGTGAAGGAGCCCTGGAGCCGGTTACACAGAGAGGGAGACGGTGGGGAGCTTACTCAGGTCGAGAACATCGTCTGTCTTAATGAGATCCTCAGGGCGTGTGAGGGGCAGCTGGGTCTCTGGCTCTCCCTGTAACTGCAGAGACAGCGACCGCAGCATGAAGAACACACGGATAGCCTGTGGAGAGAGAGAGAGAGAGAGAGAGAGAGAGGGAGGGAGAGAGGGAGGGAGAGAGGGAGGGAGAGAGAGAGAGAGAGAGAGAGAGAGGGAGGGAGAGAGGGAGGGAGAGAGAGAGAGAGAGAGAGAGGGAGGGAGTGGGGGAGGAGAGAAAGAAGGAGAGAGAGAAAGAGAAATAATGTAACTAACAGAGAGACAAAGAGAAGAGGAAGAGACGGAGAGTTGTCAACTAACGGCTACAAAAAAAAGGAGTGATATATCAGGTGTTTTTTTTCAATGCAATAAAGATTTAATGAAATGCAGACAGAATCTTGTCCTGTTGATACACGCAGGTTTCTCTCATTGGTTTTGGTCTGTGTGCTGTGTGTTGTGTGTTGCATGTTTTGTGTAGGAGTATAAAACCTGGCCAACGCTGACAATGAAATGAAAAACACAGAGTTGAATGCATAATCAGAGATAATCAGAACTGATTCATTCCACAGACGAAACTCTTGGCAGGAATTCTTTCACAATTCCTTTCCGTTTCTCCCTCTTCCTGCTACGGCTTTGAAAAATGAACAAAAATGACACACAGACAAAACCAATTAGATCGCATGACCAGCCCGACCCAAACAATGAGAAATCAACATAACGCCCCTTCTCAGACACTGTATACATTAAAGCCAAACACTGCAGGCAATGCAGGATGGCAGCAAAGGTGCTGTCCACGCTGGTCTCACGCTGGGAAGGCAACACAAACCCCCCCCCCCTCCTCTCACAACTGGAGGAGGGGAGGGGAGATCTCTCATCTTGCCAAGAGCTTCCTTCAACAACCGTGACGAAACCGGTCGTGAAACTGGGCCGCTGCTCATGAAACTTGGCCACTGTTCATCCTGCATCTGGCAGCTAGGAATGTGGGGTCTTTCTGTGTGTGTGTTTGTGTGTGTATGTGTGTGTGTGCGTGTTTGTGTGCACGCGCATGTATGTATGTGAGTGTATGTCTGTGTATGAGTGCGTTTGTGTGTGTGCGTGTGTGCATATGTGTGTGTGTCTGTGTATATGAGTGTATGTGTGTGTGTATGTGAGTGTGTGTGTGAGTTTGTGTGGGTGTCTGTGTGTGTGTTGTGCATGTGTGCATGTGAGTGTGTGTCTGTGTGTTTGCGCAGCGGGAAGACTCACTCTGCGTGTCTTCTCCACGTCCCCACAGGGCAGTCTCTTCACAAAGTCAATGCCCGTGAGAGGGGTTCCCGTCGGGGGCAGCAGAATGGATGCATCCATCATTAGATACTCCACATTCAGAGGCTTACTCTACATACACACACACACACACACACCCACACACACACCCACACCCACACACACCCACACACACACACACACACACACACAGAGTATGACAGTAAGATTTAGTGAGAAAAAATCTTTGGGCATGGTTCACAAAGAACAGATTTAGATAGAGATAAACAATGCAGAGATTTCCACTGTTCTTGATGTTCAGATGCTGCTAGTTTTGGCTTTAGATACTCCTAAGGCCTGCCATGCGATATGATCATAAGTGAGAAATTCCTGTAAACTACATGAGAAATGAGAAACCATGATGACATGACTCAGTGTAAAAGCAGGGATTTACCGTCATACTCCTGTACTCATCCTCAAACATGTCCAGGAAGATCTCTTCACCCTGCAGAGGGCAAACACAAACAATAAGACAGAGTTATACCGACCCCCCTGCATCTCACACACACACACACACACACACACACACACACACACGAACGCACGCACGCACGCGCACATACACACACACACACACACCCACACATCTACAGGCACACACACACACACACACACGAACGCACGCACACGCGCACACACACACACACACCCACACACACACACACACACACACGAACGCACGCACACACGAACGCACGCACACACGCGCACACACACACACACCCACACATCTACACACACACACACGAACGCACGTACGCGCACACACACGAACACACATGCACACACACACACACACATGTACACGCACACGAACACACACAAACTCACGCACGCGCACGCACACACACACACACACACAGACTCACACACACCAAACATGCACACGCATAAAAATCTTTGCTATTTTTTCCCCAATGTCTCTCTAGTGTACAGTGTAGATGTTTTGTGAGTGTGTGTATGAGGGAGGTCCTGGGCATGCAGAAGTAGCTTATGCCTCTGCCCAGACAGACGGAGCCTAAGGCCAGACATGCAACCGGTCATTCCACACAGTGGCACGTTCTACAGGTTTGGAGGCAAAGAAGGGAATGTACAGATGCACAGACCTACTGGGAACAGTCACTTTTCCTCTTCAAAAACAGGACGCGCACAAAACTAACAACCCTGGTTTCAAAAGGGTGCAGAAAGAGCCTGCCGTTACGTTCTGACACACTAAAGGCAAACCCCAGGGAGAACCAAATGAATCAAATGTGAAGTGGAGAGTGGGAATCCACAAAGCCAGTGGGATCTACTGGACCCACTCAGCATTACATTCAGCCAACAGACTCAGCAACAAAAAGGGCATCAGCTGCAACACTCTCCAGCAGAATGTAATTTAATGTATTTTTTGTAATGTGATTTAATATCTGGGAAGTGGAAGGGCTGGCCGGCTGACAAGAAGATGCAGCTCTACAAATAAATGAACTGGCATGGGTTTCAACAGCGCTCTGGGATTTTCCCCCCTGTCTGAGGGACGTGTCTGACTCTGCCTCTCACAGCCTCACAAGCACAAGGCAAAACACTGGAAGAGACTTGAGGAACTGGGCCAAGAGGAATGGAGTTTCTGAGGAGTTACTGAAAGGGGGGTTCATCCAATTATAATTATAGAGAGAGGGAGGGAGGGAGGGAGAGAGGGAGGGAGGGAGGGAGGGAGGGAGAGAGGGAGGGAGGGAGGGAGGGAGAGAGGGAGAGACACATGCCTTGTAAAATGTTCTCAGGAGGTGAAGGCTCTCTTCTCTGGCACCCTAAAAAACATGGACAGTGTTATCCACAGGGTTTGAACCACATTAATATTCATTTCATAAACATGGACAGAGTTATTCAGAGGGTTTTAATAACGTAATTATTGACAGTGTAATCACTGTCAAGGAAGAGGAAATCCCCTTTAAATGTATGTGCATACTTCCTAGTGGGTCAAGAGTTTAGGAGGCGGTCACAGGTTCCTGTAAAACATGGGCCTGGTTTCAGAATAAGTGTAAGAGGAAGAGCGGACAAAATGAAAGAGATAACGAAAATTCCTTCTAAAACAGAAACAAGTTCTGATGGCCAGGGAGAGCAACAGAATGTGGTGTGTAAGGTTTACATAAGCCCTTTAGGAGTGTGTCACTTAGGTTTTTCCTTCATTAGGAAATATTTGGAAACAACTGGTGTTAGCCTGTGGTGCCGGGGGTTCAGTTCCACTCAGCGATCTTTCACAATGTTTACAGTCTGAACATTTCTGATCTTTCAGTGGAAGAGCAAGGAGCAGGCCATGGGAAAAAAAAAATCACACCCCCGTAGACCGTCAGGAGGGTGTAGTGCCATGGCAGCGGCTGAGCTGGAAACAGAGGAACAAACCCCCTCTTTAAATCAATCATTAATTTCAACCTGTCCCCGTTAATCCGCCTTGATTAACAATAAAACGAATGATTCGCAGAGCCAATCGTGTAAATAGAGTGAATGATTATCAGTGTCATTTTGTGATAGAGTTACTGTTTTTTTGCAAACTAGTTGAGGCCTAAGTGTTAAGCTTTATTGTGCTTTGCACTCGACGCTGATGCATTATACACATCTGGGTTTTTTTTTTTCTAACCTAACAGTGTATTCTCAGAAATTGGGATCGATTTCAATAACTTTACTTCCTTTTTTAAATTTTGAATTTCGTAACACATGAAAACTACAACATAAAACTCGTTGAGGGATTAGATTTCTAATACAAATACCGATAACTGCCATCCTTGTTAAACAATTTCACGCTGTGGCTTTCGCTATAGCACTCAAGCGTCAGACAATCCACGGTGTTCGGTGAGCATTTAAACAGCAGAATCTTACAAAATCAGACGAGCGCATTTCACGTTAATATTCCCCGATGTCGGGCAGAGAGCGAAAAGTACAATTATCCGCAAATTACAAGAACGTGTGAGTATAACAACTGCC
>NC_044507.1:21524543-21534543 GCF_902362185.1 Chanos chanos | reverse complement strand
AGCCCAGAATGTACACTACAACTGTGCCGGAACGCAATGTGGTCGAGAGCGTAGAGTTACCAGGGTTTCATGAATGGGTTCAGAATCCACTCCCCAACACCCCATACATCATCACAGGTTCTGTGCGCGCACTCTCTCTCTCTCTTTGTGTGTAAATGTCAGTACCTGTTTCTTTGTCCCTCAGCACGGGCGGCTGCTGCAGCGCTCTTCTCCTCGTCTGTGATGTTCTGCTCCGTCAGAGTGGACACGTCTGAGATCTTACATTTCTCCATCACTACCATCTCTATCTCTGCAAGCACATTCCCGTACACACACACACACACACACACACACACACACACACACACAGGCACGCGCATATGCACAAGCACACACACATACACGCACGCACGCATGTGCACAAGCACACACACATAAACATACACACACACGCACGCCCACACACACACACACACAAACACACACAGACAAGCAAACACACACACAAAAAAGAAAGCTATGCACCATTAACTTCATTAAACAGAAGGCTTGGCTGCAGCACAAGGCCCATAATGTGCTCTTAATCTTTCCAATAAAGTCTACAGGCAGAGGGAATAGGAGGCAAACCCGTGGGTCTGGTTTGTGGTTTATCCTCAGGAAACCCTTACACTGCCATCCCCGGCCCTAAAGTACAAGTTTTAATCTCAGGCCTTCATATGTGCCGGTATGTGACAGACCAAGCTAGACTGCCTTGTCTGTGTACACTGTCAATCAGTCTCCTAACTCTAACACTTCTCTACCACAATATGTGGTGTCAGGTCTGTCCAAGCCTTGTTAGAGGTGTGTATGTGTGTGTGTGTGTGTCTGTGCGTGGCATGTGTGTGGTGTGTATATATGGGGTGTGCGTGTGGTGTGTGTGGTGTGTGTGTGTGTATGTGTGTGTTTAAATCACTTCAGCATGTGCAGTCTGCGCTGTACGCTCTCAGTAACTCAAAGTTCTTCACTTTCTCGAAGTCGCCAAACACTACGTGCGCTGTGCGAACCATATGAAGCAGAGGAGCAGAGTGGGGTCTGCAGCTGCACAGAGGCGTGTGTCTACACTTCAGCCCTCTGCTGGTAGAACCACAGAGACTCCTAACACACTACCAAAACCAGTACTGCCAGCGCCTGGCATCTGGAACACCTGGTTTTTTTTTTTTTTTTTCACACCCTGCAGGGGAGCGTTACGACACGTGACAGCAGGTCCATGGTAACAATACCTATGTAAATTGTGCACAGTTATTTGGCCATTATTCATGTGAGTGTTGCTTGCCAGTCATCTGAGGCACAGTTTCAGGGAAGAGGTTGAAAGAGGAATGGTAGTCACCACACAGGACGAGCATGAATGACAAACAGGCAACGCCCTCGGGGGAGGTTCCACTACAATGCAGTCAATTCAGGAAAACAAGGAAAAGGAAGAGGAAATACGAAAAGAGGAGTCACTCCTGTCATTCCAGTCTGTGGAAAAGGAGATGAAGGGTTTTCCTGGATTGTGCTGCAGTGGAGAGGAGAACCAAACTCTGCCCCCAAAACAGAGAGGTGAAGAGCACAGAATGAACGTGGACCAGAGTGACGACACGTTGTGATTGGACGGAACGGACAGGATGTGAAAGGACGGGATAGGTGGCGTGCTCGCAAAACTGGCTGAGGATTCGGCGAACTCTCCGAGATTAAACAGTTCGGCGTGTTTGTTACGCTACGTCTCACGTCATCTCTGTCAAAATCTCGATCTGATGCCCTCCCTTAGGAAATAAACGGTAGGCGGTGTCTTAACAAGCAGGGCTAAGACGATTGGTCCAGCACTGTGACACGGAACCACAGTGATTGGGTGACGGTGATGTCCGTTCTAAAGAGAGGGCAGCCAGTTTTGGGAGCCTTCGGAAAGTGGACGCTCTCAGACCAATGGTGGACCACTCACTCAGTGCCACTCACCTTCCGTGTCCCCACTCGTCCTGCTCGGCTTTGAGCTAGCCTCTGTACCTTTAGCCTTTTCCTTCTCCTCCTCGGGGCCTTCCTCAGAGCCCCGCCCTTCCTCCTCCTCTTCCTCCCCCACGTTCTTGTAGTTGGGTCTCTTCTGGGTTTTCTTCCGCCCACGATGGCGGTTCATTTCCAACGAGCGTTCCAGGCTCTCCGGTGGTTTGGTGAAGCGCCGCACGCCCGTGGTGGCCTACATCAAACATACGATCCCCACGCGTTCATACACACACACACACACACACAGATACACGCACACACACACACACACACACACACACACACAGATACACGCACACACACACACACACACACACAGATACACGCACACACACACACACACACAGATACACGCACACACACATACACACACAGATACACGCGCACACACACACACATGCACACACACAGACACACGCACACACACACGCGCGCACACACGCACACAGATACACGCACATACGTGTGCAGATACACGCACATACGCACGCACGCACGCACATGCATGCACGCACACACACACACACACACACACACACATACACAAGCATGCATGCAGACACATACACACACAGATACACGCGCACACACACATACATGCACACACACAGACACACGCACGCACACACACACACACACGCACACACGCACACAGATACACGCACATACGTGTGCAGATACACACACGCACATACGCACGCACACACATGCATGCATGCGCGCACACACACACACACACACACATACACAGTAACACACACACAGACACACACACGCACCCACAGACACACACAAACACATAGCTAAGTTACGTGTGAGCGGATGGAGACACTTATATGGTAAACTGTTTGTGTCTATGGCAATAAAACAAGTGGAAAATATTTACAGATAGGTACACGTGATCCTTAATGGCCAGAGTCCTTCTCTTGTTCCTCTCTTACTGTTTTTTTTTTTTTTTTAGAATTCCGCCTTCATTTGTTTCATTCCATTGAAACATCTCTTTCCAACACAGTGACTTCCTACTGAATTCCATGTTTTACCTCATATGCAATCCATTCAGAGAAACAGGAAAAAAAACAAACAAACAAAAAAAACCCCAAAAGACAAACTTTGCTAACTTCCACCCTTTCTTGCTCCTCCTAGCAGCCGGTCCCAGTGTCGGAGGGCGAACTGTTAGCCACTTCAGCCAACTGTAAAAGTGTGGTTTATGAGGGCTTGAGAAAAAAGCCGACTTTGCTGAAAGGGTACAAAATGTACCTCACATTCAATGATCTGTATCAGCTGTCTACTTCCTTTGTTTTTTTTTCTTCATGAGGGATTCAAACACGGCGCTCTTTCTCAGCAAGTCAGCAAAGGCAAGTGTTTTGGCCCTAACTCAGTTAAAACAACAAGAAAGACACTATCACTCCCATAAACCAGCCTCGGTGAAGCATGTAAAAAAAAAAACCCCAAAAACAAAAACAAAACAAAACCAAAAAAAAGAAACCCAAAAACAAAAGAAACCTTTTATTCTGGTTATCGAGGCTGAACTGCATAGATGTGCTGTACAGGGAAAAGAGCCCCTCACTTCTCAGAAACAAAAGTCTACTGTGTAATAGGAACCGCCTGACAAAAGGACAGGGAGAAGGCAGCTTTTGCTGGCTCCAAACTTCTGACTAAGAAAGCCCTGATAAAGGCACTCTACAGCGCTACGCGTCTTTCCAGAGAAGGAGACAGCCGTCCGATCTCTCTGACACATCACAGCTGTTCTGAGAAGTCCAGTGAGGCTCTTTTCTGGTCTTCATTATCTGAGAATGAAAACTAGCCTTTGTCTCTTCACAGTCATAGATCACCTCCTCAGCAATTCTATGAATTCTCTACTTTAGAAACATCCTGAAAACAAAACAATGCAGCGCATTCTCGAGCTGTCAAGTTTTCAGAATCTGAACAGAGGCGGTGTGGGGTTGTTCTGAAAGAAAAGAGGATGAATTCTGCTTACATGCTTGATCAGAATGGTTAGACGCTAGACAAATGCAAGTCATATTTCCCAACGCTTTTGTTATTTTGAATACTCGTGACCACAGATCACCCTTTCTAACACTGCTTATGGGGATAAAAAAAAAAACAAAAAAACTGCAAGTAGGACGAATTAGCCAGTGTACATGATGAGCTTAAAAAGAACAACAACATAACAGAAAAAAAAACCAAAAAAAAAACCAGGGACACTGCTGGGTGACACTGACAGTGTGTACACCACATTCACCCTTCAGCTACAGATATGAAATATCCACCAGAGAGCAGCGTTTGCCTGCCCACCCCCCCCCCCCCCCCCCCCCCCCCCCCCCCGCCCCGCCCACCCCCGAAAAAAAACAAAAAAACAAAAACTGCTGCCTGTGGTTTGACTGGCTGTGGTTGCACCTCTAATAACAGACTTGAGTTTGCGTATATGTCATTTACAGAGCCATTTACCAGCAGAGCCTGTCTTCCTATTGATAACACCAACCTCAGGAAACTAGCGCTAACGTAACACACAACAGTGACCCCTCTGCCAGCACACTCCTCCCCTGTTTAAACACCATATGGGTTGAATTGTCTGTAATGACAATGACAGGGATGTGAACGTCGAGCCAGGACGACACGCCGTGTTTTTTTCACAGACCGACGCGTGGTCAGCAGCCCGGCGTAGAAGATTCATGACTTCATTTTCTGAATGATATCTTATAAAAGTAGATCAAATCTGATCTGATCTTTCTGATTTTACAGGCCGATATCTGGAGAAACAGACACGAATTCAACGCGATATTCATCAGGCCATCTTCCATATGATTCTCTGAAAACTCTACGGAAATACCTAATGTACTCTGTGCTGAGAGCTTTATCTGATATAGACGCACAAACGCAATAGCAACTGAAACTCAAGCTGGTATAAATGATCAAAGCGATGAAAAAAAAAAAAAAAAAAAAAGATTCCATGGCCCCAATCAAATTGACACACAATTCAGAGAGTCACCAAACCCAATGTCAAATAGGGTTCTCTCTCTCTCCCTCTCCCTCCCTCTCTCTCTGCTTTTTGCTGTTTTTTTTTTAAGTTTTTTAATGTAGAAGCTACTGTGTGTGTGTTACAGGTGCGTTCCCAGCACCGAGCAGAGCAGGTGTTGCTTTTGCGGCTTTACCAACACGTGTTCGCTGCTCGTAGAGCAAAGCGTGTGCAATGTACGGGAAAAACTGAAGAAGCCACAAACACACCGTCACGCTCTCAGCACCATCACAGTAAAGACTGCTCCCCATAGGTTGAGGGCCAGAGCTAATAACCGTTTCACAAACGCCGATAACCAGCGATCCTGCTCTCTGAGCGCAGGCTCTTTTACCGCCCCCCCCACTGCGGACGCGTTCTCTGCGGCGGAGGACAGCCGTGTGGTGCTGTGGGTTTGTGCTCTCGGGTCTCAGTCAACTTTCTTTCTTTTTTTTCTTTTCTCTCTCTCTTTCTTTCTTTTTTTTTTTTTTTTTGTGCTGGTAAGAGCTCTGGCTGAGACACACATTTCTCGGGCTTTACGGGAAAGAGAAAGTAGGTTAGAGGCAGCGCGCTGATAGCGCTCAAATGCAGCGATGGGAGGAGCTTTCAGAAAGTCGCTGCCCTCTCTGGTGGTCACACACACACACACACACACACACACTCCACTGACAATGCGTGATGCGGCGCGTGCGGTGGGTCTGTCTCCCCAAAAACACACTTTCACGCGGTCTTCCCATAACGCGCAGAGCAGGTGCGGTGTAGCTCTACCCGAAGAGGGGCATGCTTAGTCAAATAAGTCTACAGGATTTCCCAGTCATAACCAAATACAAGTTTCAGTCCTAGTCAAAGGAGGAGTTTTAAAAAAAAAAAAAAAAAGGCCATTATGCAATACCATAATTTACTCAATGAAATAATTAATTCATGGCATGCTTGTCAATGATTTTATAATTTTATGATACTATGTACTAGTCTCATTAAATACATTTAACAGTTCTCTCTCCTTGCTCTCGATCTGTGGGTGAGAGGAGAGAGTAAGTGCTTCTGGATGAGGAAGAGACTGAGTAGAGGTTGGTGTGGTCTGGATCTGAGGCAGGCGGGTCTGTGCTGAGGGGAAAAGGGAAGAGGTTGACTCTGAGCACATGCTCAGCCCAGCTGTCCTCCTCCACTGAGCAGAAAAGAGCCAGTTTCTAGGAAACAGCCCCTGGTTATAATTAGCTTCCTCTGATAACAGGGGTACGCTTATCTGAGCACGGGAACCCGGGGACGGGCTGGACAGGAAGCTGCTGATGACAGCACTGAGGATGATGAATGTGACGCGCACCACCAGCCAAGCACGACGAGAGATTTCTTACAACGCTGCCAACGTGTGTAACAGTGACATGCCAGGTCCTTCAAAGACAAACTAACATTTACACACGATAAATAAGCGTATAGACCAGCCCTCACACGCTCTGTCTCTCACTTCACTGACTTCAGTGAGGAGGTGAAAGCATTAAGAACACGTGTGCCCGGGGTATTCGTCAAACAATGTTAAACAATGCTGTTTTGAGTCTCTGGGCCTGTCTGAGAAACCATTATGCATATGAGGAGAGGCTTAGACAAGCTTGGGTTTTTTTTTTTTTTTAATATCCTGAAAAACACAATCCCTTTGCTAATAGGTTGAACCACAGACTGCTCTCACAAACACCTACACACTGACGTCTGCTCTGAGGACAACATCACACACACACACACACACACAGCGTCAATATCGCACTGTTAACGGCACATACATTACCTCCATGTAAATGCGCACGAGAAAAATAACAAGAGCAAAAGCCAAGCCACAAAAATTCTCACAGAGCCATTCTCACTCTGCAGCTGAAACTCTGGTGTCAACAAAACAAAATCAGCAGCGATGGAAGTTCAAAGCCAGAGCCAACACGTGAGAATGTCACAGGCTCTTCACTACAACCACCTCTCACTTAGAGCCATGGCGAGCAAAACACACACACATCCATTATCAGCGTGGAAATACAGCGACACATCAGCTAATGAAAGTCTTAGAATAAGGTCGTTATGTTTTTATTACGCCAACAAGCTGTGTAACCACTACTACTGAAACCCCCCCCCAAAAACAACCAACTAATGGAAAAAGAAATATTTGAACAGCGGTTCATATCACCATCAGAGGTCCTGCTCAGAGCAAAACCTAGCAGCAGATGAGTTTGCTCGGCGGGGACGAGGGAGAGCAGCAGCTGCTTCACGCTGTGACCCAGACCCTGGCCCTGTGTGTGAGGCTGCGTCCTAACCCTAACCCTAACCCTGACCCAAACCCTGGCCCTGTGTGTGAGGCTGTGTCCTAACCCTAACCCTAACCCTGACCCAAACCCTGGCTGTGTGTGTGTGAGACCAGGTTCCAGACCTGATCCAGACCCTGGCCTTGTGTGTGAGGCTGCGTCCTAACCCTAACCCTAACCCTGACCCAAACCCTGGCCGTGTGTGTGAGGTGCAGCCCTGACCCAAACCCTGGCCGTGTGTGTGAAGTGCGGCCCTGACCCAAACCCTGGCCGTGTGTGTGAGGTGCGGCCCTGACCCAGGCCCTGGCCGTGTGTGTGAGGTGCGGCCCTGACCCAGACCCTGGCCGTGTGTGTGAGGTGCGGCCCTGACCCAGACCCTGGCCGTGTGTGTGTGAGGTGCGGCCCTGACCCAGGCCCTGGCCGTGTGTGTGTGAGGTGCGGCCCTGACCCAGGCCCTGGCCGTGTGTGTGTGAGGTGCGGCCCTGACCCAGACCCTGGCCGTGTGTGTGAGGTGCGGCCCTGACCCAGGCCCTGGCCGTGTGTGTGAGGTGCGGCCCTGACCCAGGCCCTGGCCGTGTGTGTGAGGTGCGGCCCTGACCCAGACCCTGGCCGTGTGTGTGAGGTGCGGCCCTGACCCAGACCCTGGCCGTGTGTGTGAGGTGCGGCCCTGACCCAGGCCCTGGCCGTGTGTGTGAGGTGCGGCCCTGACCCAGGCCCTGGCCGTGTGTGTGAGGTGCGGCCCTGACCCAGACCCTGGCCGTGTGTGTGAGGTGCGGCCCTGACCCAGGCCCTGGCCGTGTGTGTGAGGTGCGGCCCTGACCCAGACCCTGGCCGTGTGTGTGAGGCGAGGGCAGCGCTCACCGAGCTCTTGTGAGCACTCTGCTCAGGTTGCGTGGAGAAGACGGAAAGGTCTCCGTTCAGAATGACGTCGGCCAAGGCGCTGACCAGGGGCTGGTAATGAATGATCAGGAACACCTGCAGAAACACGCCCCATAGCAATCAGCAGACCTGACACTAACAGCCAACGACCGTCTGCTCCAGACAGACCTAATGCAGCTTTACGAGGAAGGCGTAGAGAGTACAAAGGCACCTGGGACAGCAGGTAGAGGGAGACCTGTGGGTTGATCTTGCGATCCTCCGACTGAAACACAAACATATAACAGACAAAACATGACGTTCTTATGTTGTGTCACAGAACCAATCAGCTATTTATTTATTTGATGGCATTGCTGACCACTCAATTTTGATTGGTCAAAGAACAGCTGTTATTTCTATTTGACCGCTGATCAGCGGCCAGGGTTTCAGATTTAATTACATTTCCACAAATGAAATGCAGTCATGTACTTAAGTCCCAGTGAGAGGTGTGCGATACAGACAAAAAATGATATCTCAATATTTTCTGGGATTTTTTGATAACGATGAGCAGACGACATTCTTCGCAGGTGGTGAAACAAATTAGCTGTCGAGCCGTCTTTGACGGCAAGCTTGCAGATTGCTGTCTTTTGAGCAACATCCCCTTGCGCGTGAAGATGACGCACATCCAATTAAATCTAACAACGTAGATTGCGATGCTTATTGTGTCTGTATTTTCTCTCCTGGCACTGTTTCTTCACTCATTTTTAACTTCAGTCATGTAGTTTTAGGCAGCTACACTAACATAACTTGCGGTGCGGTGATGATGTACGCCTATACCAGCACACTGCATGAACTCTCAGTGTGCACGCGGAGCAGTGGATGCCTGGACTCTCAGTGCGCACGTGGAGCAGTGGATGCCTGGACTCACAAGGCGTATTTTTGACAGGTTTTTGCAAAGTGAGTGACATACTCGATAATGTCAGCTCGCACATCGTTAAAACAACAATTACGATACTATCGTGGACGATACATATCACACACCCCTAGTCCCAATACATACTCTTATATCTGCGATGCAAAGATGTTTAGTTCAGCTCCATTACATACTCTGATATCTGCAATCTACAGATTCTTAGTTCAATTCCATTACATATTCTCATATCTGTGATGCAAACATGTTTATTTCACTTCCATTACACATTCTTATGTCCGTCATCTACAGATGATCAGTTCAGTTCCATGACACACTCCAGTATCTCTCATATAAAGATGTTAAGTGCCAGTTAAACATCTTCAGATCACAGATAGAAGACTGTGTAATGTGGGTAAAGTGTGTGTGTAGAACAGTCAGGCTAAGGTAAGTGGGGAAGGGGTGTGTGTGTGTGTGTGTGTGTCTGTGTCTGTGAGTGCGTATGTCTGTGAGTGCGTGTGTATGTGTGTGTGCGTGTGTATGTGTGTGTGCGTGTGTATGTGTGTGTGTCTGTGAGTGCGTGTGTATGTGTGTGTGTGTGTGCGTGTGTGTCTGTGAGTGTGTGTGTGTGAGTGTGTGTGTGTGTCTGTGTCTGTGTGTGCGTGCATGCATGTGTGTCTGTGAGTGCGTGTGTCTGTGAGCGCGTGTGTCTGTGAGTGCGTGTGTGTGTGTGTGCGTGTATGTGTGTGTGTGTGTATGTGCGTGTCTGTGAGTGTATGTGCGTGTGTGAGTGTGTGTGTGTGCGTGTGTGAGTGTGTGTGTGCGTGTGTGAGTGTGTGTGTGCGTGTGTCTGTGAGTGTGTGTGCGTGTGTCTGTGAGTGTATGTGTGTGTGTGTGTATGTGCGTGTCTGTGAGTGTATGTGCGTGTGTGTGCGTGTGTGTGTGTGTGTGTGTCTGTGAGTGTGTGTGTGC